>NW_027226818.1:0-16980 GCF_037783145.1 Equus przewalskii
TTGGCCAGTGATTTTGGCATGACCGGCAGGTGGTTCCAGCAAGCCCGGCAGGTGATTCCGAAGTGTTCCCCTACTGGTTGTGGCATAGCCGGCAGGTGATTTTTGCGTGACCGGCAGGTTGTTCTGGCGAGTCGAGCAGGTGGTTCCGGCGTGCTCGGCAGGTGCTTCCGGGGTCATTGGCACGTGGTTCTGGCATATCTGAGAGGTGGTTCCGGCATGCCCGGCAGGTGATTCCGGAGTGTTCGCCAAGTGTTTGCGGCGTAGCCGGCAGATGATTTTGCATGTCCAGCGGTCGTTCCGGCGGGTCGACCCGGTGGTTCCGGCGTGTCCGGCAGGTGGTTCCGGTCTGTCCGGCACGTGGTTCTGTGGTGTCCGGCACGACGTTAAGTCTGAGAGGCTGTGCCGGCATGCCCCTCACGTGATTCCAGCTTGTCCCCGAAGTGGTGCTGGTGTAGCGGGCAGGTGATTTCGGCGTGTCCGGCAGGTGGTTCAGGCGAGTTGAGCAGGTGGTTGCGACGTGCTCGGCAGGTGCTTCCGGCGTCTCCGGCACGTGTTTCTGGCACATCTGTCTGGTGGTTCCGGCATGCCCAAAAGTTGATTCCGGTCTGTCCGGTAGGTGGTTCCGGCGTGCACGGCACGTGGTTCTGGTACGTGTCAGAGGTGGTTGCGTATGCCCAACAGGTGATTCCGGACTGTCCGCCACGTGCTTCTGGCACGTCTGAGAGGTGGTTCCAACATGCCTGGCAGGTCATTTCGGAGAGTTGTCCAAGTGGTTCTGGCGTAGCCTGCAGGTGATTTTGGCGTGTCCGGCAGGTGGTTCCGCCGTGCTCGGCAGGTGGTTCAGGCATGGCCGTCACGTGGTTCCAGTCTGTCCAGGACGTGTTTCCAGCTTCTCCGGCAGGTGGTTCTGGTACGTCTGAGAGGTGGTTCCGCCATGGCTGGCAGGTGATCCCGGACTGTCCCTCAGGTGGTTCTGGCATAGCCAGCAGTTGATATTGGCCTGTCCGGCAGGTGGTTCCAGCGAGTCGAACAGGTGGCTCCGGCGTTCTTGGCAGGTGGTTCCGGTCTGTCCGGTAGGTGTTTCCGGCGTGTCTGGCACGTGCTTCCGGCACGTCTGAGAAGTCGTTCCGGCATGCGCGGCAGGTGATTCCGGAGTGTCCGCCAGGTGGTTCTGGCATACCCGGCAGGTGATTTTGGCGTGTCCGGCAGGTGTTTCTGGCGAGTCGAGCAGGTGGCTCCGGCATGCTCGGCAGGTGCTTCCGGCGTCTCCGGCAATTGGTTCTGGTGTGTCTTAGAGCTGGTTCCGGCATGTCCGGCAGATGATTCCGGAGTGTCCGCGAAGTGGTTCTGGCATACCCAGCAGGTGATTTTGGCGTGTCAGGGAGGTGGTACCGGTGAGTCGAGCAGGTGGTTTCGGCGTGCTCAGCAGGTGGTTCAGGCGGTTCTGGCAGGTGGTATCCGTCTGTTCGGGGTGTGGTTCCAGCATCTCATGAACACGTTTCTGGCACGTCTGAGATGTGGTTCCAGCCGGCCCGACAGGTGTTTCCGCAGTGTCCGCCAAGCGGTTCTGGCGTAGTTGGCAGGTGATTTTGGCATGACTGGCAGGTGGTTCCAGCAAGCCTGGCAGGTGATTCCAAAGTGTTCACCAACTGGTTGTGGCGTAGCCGGCAGGTGATTTTTGCGTGATCGGCAGGTGGTTCTGGCGAGTCGAGCAGGTGGTTCCGGCGTGCTCGGCTGGTGCTTCCGGGGTCATTGGCACGGGGTTCTGGCATGTCTGAGAGGTGGTTCCTGCATGCCCGGCAAGTGATTCCGGAGTGTTCGCCAAGTGGTTCTGGCATAGTCGGCAGGTGACTTTGGCATGTCCGGCAGGTGGTTCAGGCGAGTTGAGCAGGTGGTTCCAACGTGCTTGGCAGGTGCTTCCGGCGTCTCCGGCACGTGTTTCTGGCACATCTGACAGGTGGTTCCGGCATGCCCGAAAGGTGATTCCGGTCTGTCCGGTAGGTGGTTCCAGCCTGCACGGCATGTGGTTCTGGTACGTCTCAGAGGTGGTTGCGCATGCCCAACAGGTGATTCCGGACTGTCCGCCACATGGTTCTGGCACGTCTGAGAGGTGGTTCCGGCATGCCCGGCAGGTCATCCCAGAGAGTCCTCCAAGTGGTTCTGGCATAACACGCAGGTGATTTTGGCGTGACTGGCAGGTTGTTCCGTTGTGCTTGGCAGGTGGTTCAGGCTTGGCCGGCAGGTGGTTCCAGACTGTCCAGGACGTGTTTCCAGCTTCTCCGGGAGGTGGTTCTGGTACGTCTGAGAGGTGGTTCCGCCATGGCTGGCAGGTGATTCCGGACCATCCCCTGGTGGTTCTGGCATAGCCAGCAGTTGATATTGGCCTGTCCGGCAGGTGGTTCCAGCGAGTCGAACAGGTGGCTCCGGCGTGCTCGGCAGGTGGTTCCGGTCTGTCCGGTAGGTGATTCCGGCGTGTCCGGCACGTGCTTCCGGCACGTCTGAGACGTGGTTCCGACATGTGCGACAGGTGATTTCGGAGTGTCCGCCAGGTGGTTCTGGCGTACCCGGCAGGTGATTTTGGCGTGTCCGGCAGGTGTTTCTGGCGAGTCGAGCAGGTGGCTACGGCATGCTCGGCAGGTGCTTCCGGCGTCTCCGGCACGTGGTTCTGGTGTGTCTGAGAGCTGGTTCCGGCATGTCCGGCAGATGATTCCGGAGTGTCCGCCAAGTGGTTCTGGCATACCCGGCTGGTGATTTGGGCATGTCAGGTAGGTGGTTCCGGCGAGTCGAGCAGGTGGCTCCGGCATGCTCGGCAGGTTGTTCAGACGGGTCTGGCAGGTGTTTTCCGTCTGTTCGGGGTGTGGTTCCAGCGTCTCATGCACATGGTTCTGGCACGTCTGAGATGTGGTTCCGGCCGGCTCGACAGGTGTTTCCACAGTGTCCGCCAAGTGGTACTGGCGTAGTTGGTAGGTGATTTTGGCATGACCGGCAGGTGGTTCCAGCAAGCCCGGCAGATGATTCCGAAGTGTTCCCCAACTGGTTGTGGCGTAGCCGGCAGGTGATTTTTGCGTGTCCGACAGGTGGTTCTGGCGAGTCGAGCAGGTGGTTCCGGCGTGCTCGGCAGGTGCTTCCGGGGTCATTGGCACGTGGTTCTGGCATATCTGAGAGGTGGTTCCGGCATGCCCGGCAGGTGATTCCGGAGTGTTCGCCAAGTGTTTCTGGCGTAGCCGGCAGGTGATTTTGCATGTCCAGCGGTCGTTCCGGCGGGTCGAGCCGGTGGTTCCGGCGTGTCCGGCAGGTGGTTCCGGTCTGTCCGGCAGGTGGTTCTGTGGTGTCCGGCACGAGGTTCAGTCTGAGAGGCTGTGCCGGCATGCCCCTCACGTGATTCCGGCTTGTCCCCGAAGTGGTGCTGGTGTAGCGGGCAGGTGATTTTGGCGTGTCCGGCAGGTGGTTCAGGCGAGTTGAGCAGGTGGTTGCGACGTGCTCGGCAGGTGCTTCCGGCGTCTCCGGCACGTGTTTCTGGCACATCTGACTGGTGGTTCCGGCATGCCCAAAAGTTGATTCCGGTCTGTCCGGTAGGTGGTTCCGGCGTGCACGGCACGTGGTTCTGGTACGTGTCAGAGGTGGTTGCGTATGCCCAAGAGGTGATTCCGGACTGTCCGCCACGTGCTTCTGGCACGTCTGAGAGGTGGTTCCAACATGCCTGGCAGGTCATTTCGGAGAGTCGTCCAAGTGGTTCTGGCGTAGCCCGCAGGTGATTTTGGCGTGTCCGGCAGGTGGTTCCGCCGTGCTCGGCAGGTGGTTCAGGCATGGGCGTCACGTGGTTCCAGTCTGTCCAGGACGTGTTTCCAGCTTCTCCGGCAGGTGGTTCTGGTACGTCTGAGAGGTGGTTCCGCCATGGCTGGCAGGTGATCCCGGACTGTCCCCCAGGTGGTTCTGGCATAGCCAGCAGTTGATATTGGCCTGTCCGGCAGGTGGTTCCAGCGAGTCGAACAGGTGGCTCCGGCGTTCTTGGCAGGTGGTTCCGGTCTGTCCGGTAGGTGTTTCCGGCGTGTCTGGCACGTGCTTCCGGCACGTCTGAGAGGTGGTTCCGGCATGCGCGGCAGGTGACTCCGGAGTGTCCGCCAGGTGGTTCTGGCATACCCGGCAGGTGATTTTGGCGTGTCCGGCAGGTGTTTCTGGCGAGTCGAGCAGGTGGCTCTGGAATGCTCGGCAGGTGCTTCCGGCGTCTCCGGCAATTGGTTCTGGTGTGTCTGAGAGCTGGTTCCGGCATGTCCGGCAGATGATTCCGGAGTGTCCGCCAAGTGGTTCTGGCATACCCAGCAGGTGATTTTGGCGTGTCAGGGAGGTGGTACCGGTGAGTCGAGCAGGTGGTTCTGGCGTGCTCAGCAGCTGGTTCAGGCGGTTCTGGCAGGTGGTATCCGTCTGTTCGGGGTGTGGTTCCAGCATCTCATGAACACGTTTCTGGCACGTCTGAGATGTGGTTCCAGCCGGCCCGACAGGTGTTTCCGCAGTGTCCGCCAAGCGGTTCTGGCGTAGTTGGCAGGTGATTGTGGCATGACTGGCAGGTGGTTCCAGCAAGCGTGGCAGGTGATTCCAAAGTGTTCACCAACTGGTTGTGGCGTAGCCGGCAGGTGATTTTTGCGTGATCGGCAGGTGGTTCTGGCGAGTCGAGCAGGTGGTTCCGGCGTGCTCGGCTGGTGCTTCCGGGGTCATTGGCACGGGCTTCTGGCATGTCTGAGAGGTGGTTCCTGCATGCCCGGCAAGTGATTCCGGAGTGTTCGCCAAGTGGTTCTGGCATAGTCGGCAGGTGATTTTGGCATGTCCGGCAGGTGGTTCAGGCGAGTTGAGCAGGTGGTTCCAACGTGCTTGGCAGGTGCTTCCGGCGTCTCCGGCACGTGTTTCTGGCACATCTGACAGGTGGTTCCGGCATGCCCGAAAGGTGATTCCGGTCTGTCCGGTAGGTGGTTCCAGCCTGCACGGCATGTGGTTCTGGTACGTCTCAGAGGTGGTTGCGCATGCCCAACAGGTGATTCCGGACTGTGCGCCACATGGTTCTGGCACATCTGAGAGGTGGTTCCGGCATGCCCGGCAGGTCATCCCAGAGATTCCTCCAAGTGGTTCTGGCATAACACGCAGGTGATTTTGGCGTGTCTGGCAGGTTGTTCCGTTGTGCTTGGCAGGTGGTTCAGGCTTGGCCGGCAGGTGGTTCCAGACTGTCCAGGACGTGTTTCCAGCTTCTCCGGCAGGTGGCTCACGTACGTCTGAGAGGTGGTTACGCCATGGCTGGCAGGTGATTCCGGACCGTCCCCCAGGTGGTTCTGGCATAGCCAGAAGTTGATATTGGCCTGTCCGGCAGGCGGTTCCAGCGTATCGAACAGGTGGCTCCTGCGTGCTCGGCAGGTGGTTCCGGTCTGTCCAGTAGGTGATTCCGGCGTGTCCGGCACGTGCTTCCGGCACGTCTGAGAGGTGGTTCCGGCATGCGCGGCAGGTGGTTTCGGAGTGTCCGCCAGGTGGTTCTGGCGTACCCGGCAGGTGATTTTGGCGTGTCCGGCAGGTGTTTCTGGCGAGTCGAGCAGGTGGCTCCGGAATGCTCGGCAGGTGCTTCCGGCGTCTCCGGCACTTGGTTCTGGTGTGTCTGAGAGCTGGTTCCGGCATGTCCGGCAGATGATTCCGGAGTGTCCGCCAAGTGGTTCTGGCATACCCGACTGGTCATTTGGGCATGTCAGGTAGGTGGTTCCG
Source organism: Equus przewalskii (assembly GCF_037783145.1). NCBI lineage: Eukaryota > Metazoa > Chordata > Mammalia > Perissodactyla > Equidae > Equus > Equus przewalskii. The sequence goes on from NW_027226818.1 coordinate 5,740, forward strand.
GCGAGTCGAGCAGGTAGCTCCGGCGTGCTCGGCAGGTTGTTCAGACGGGTCTGGCAGGTGTTTTCCGTCTGTTCGGGGTGTGGTTCCAGCATCTCATGCACATGGTTCTGGCACGTCTGAGATGTGGTTCCGGCCGGCCCGACAGGTGTTTCCACAGTGTCCGCCAAGTGGTACTGGCGTAGTTGGCAGGTGATTTTGGCATGACCGGCAGGTGGTTCCAGCAAGCCCGGCAGGTGATTCCGAAGTGTTCCCCAACTGGTTGTGGCGTAGCCGGCAGGTGATTTCTGCGTGTCCGGCAGGTGGTTCTGGCGAGTCGAGCAGGTGGTTCCGGCGTGCTCAGCAGGTGCTTCCGGGGTCATTGGCACGTGGTTCTGGCATATCTGAGAGGTGGTTCCGGCATGCCCGGCAGGTGATTCCGGAGTGTTCGCCAAGTGTTTCCGGGGTAGCCGGCAGGTGATTTTGCATGTCCAGCGGTCGTTCCGGCGGGTCGAGCCGGTGGTTCCGGCGTGTCCGGCAGGTGGTTCCGGTCTGTCCGGCAGGTGGTTCTGTGGTGTCCGGCACGAGGTTCAGTCTGAGAGGCTGTGCCGGCATGCCCCTCACGTGATTCCGGCTTGTCCCCGAAGTGGTGCTGGTGTAGCGGGCAGGTGATTTTGGCTTGTCCGGCAGGTGGTTCAGGTGAGTTGAGCAGGTGGTTGCGACGTGCTCGGCAGGTGCTTCCGGCGTCTCCGGCACGTGTTTCTGGCACATCTGACTGGTGGTTCCGGCATGCCCAAAAGTTGATTCCGGTCTGTCCGGTAGGTGGTTCCGGCATGCACGGCACGTGGTTCTGGTACGTGTCAGAGGTGGTTGCGTATGCCCAACAGGTGATTCCGGACTGTCCGCCACGTGCTTCTGGCACGTCTGAGAGGTGGTTCCAACATGCCCGGCAGGTCATTTCGGAGAGTCGTCCAAGTGGTTCTGGCGTAGCCCGCAGGTGATTTTGGCGTGTCCGGCAGGTGGTTCCGCCGTGCTCGGCAGGTGGTTCAGGCATGGCCGTCACGTGGTTCCAGTCTGTCCAGGACGTGTTTCCAGCTTCTCCGGCAGGTGGTTCTGGTACGTCTGAGAGGTGGTTCCGCCATGGCTGGCAGGTGATCCCGGACTGTCCCCCAGGTGGTTCTGGCATAGCCAGCAGTTGATATTGGCCTGTCCGGCAGGTGGTTCCAGCGAGTCGAACAGGTGGCTCCGGCGTTCTTGGCAGGTGGTTCCGGTCTGTCCGGTAGGTGTTTCCGGCGTGTCTGGCACGTGCTTCCGGCACGTCTGAGAGGTGGTTCCGGCATGCGCGGCAGGTGATTCCGGAGTGTCCGCCAGGTGGTTCTGGCATACCTGGCAGGTGATTTTGGTGTGTCCGGCAGGTGTTTCTGGCGAGTCGAGCAGGTGGCTCCGGCATGCTCGGCAGGTGCTTCCGGCGTCTCCGGCACTTGGTTCTGGTGTGTCTGAGAGCTGGTTCCGGCATGTCCGGCAGATGATTCCGGAGTGTCCGCCAAGTGGTTCTGGCATACCCAGCAGGTGATTTTGGCGTGTCAGGGAGGTGGTACTGGTCAGTCGAGCAGGTGGTTCCGGCGTGCTCAGCAGGTGGTTCAGGCGGTTCTGGCAGGTGGTATCCGTCTGTTCGGGGTGTGGTTCCAGCATCTCATGAACACGTTTCTGGCACGTCTGAGATGTGGTTCCAGCCGGCCCGACAGGTGTTTCCGCAGTGTCCGCCAAGCGGTTCTGGCGTAGTTGGCAGGTGATTTTGGCATGACTGGCAGGTGGTTCCAGCAAGCCTGGCAGGTGATTCCAAAGTGTTCACCAACTGGTTGTGGCGTAGCCGGCAGGTGATTTTTGCGTGATCGGCAGGTGGTTCTGGCGAGTCGAGCAGGTGGTTCCGGCGTGCTCGGCTGGTGCTTCCGGGGTCATTGGCACGGGGTTCTGGCATGTCTGAGAGGTGGTTCCTGCATGCCCGGCAAGTGATTCCGGAGTGTTCGCCAAGTGGTTCTGGCATAGTCGGCAGGTGACTTTGGCATGTCCGGCAGGTGGTTCAGGCGAGTTGAGCAGGTGGTTCCAACGTGCTTGGCAGGTGCTTCCGGCGTCTCCGGCACGTGTTTCTGGCACATCTGACAGGTGGTTCCGGCATGCCCGAAAGGTGATTCCGGTCTGTCCGGTAGGTGGTTCCAGCCTGCACGGCATGTGGTTCTGGTACGTCTCAGAGGTGGTTGCGCATGCCCAACAGGTGATTCCGGACTGTGCGCCACATGGTTCTGGCACGTCTGAGAGGTGGTTCCGGCATGCCCGGCAGGTCATCCCAGAGAGTCCTCCAAGTGGTTCTGGCATAACACGCAGGTGATTTTGGCGTGTCTGGCAGGTTGTTCCGTTGTGCTTGGCAGGTGGTTCAGGCTTGGCCGGCAGGTCGTTCCAGACTGTCCAGGACGTGTTTCCAGCTTCTCCGGCAGGTGGTTCTGGTACGTCTGAGAGGTGGTTCCGCCATGGCTGGCAGGTGATCCCGGACTGTCCCCCAGGTGGTTCTGGCATAGCCAGCAGTTGATATTGGCCAGTCCGGCAGGTGGTTCCAGCGAGTCGAACAGGTGGCTCCGGCGTGCTCGGCATGTGGTTCCGGTCTGTCCGGTAGGTGATTCCGGCGTGTCCGGGACGTGCTTCCGGCACGTCTGAGAGGTGGTTCCGGCATGCGCGACAGGTGATTTCATAGTGTCCGCCAGGTGGTTCTGGCGTACCCGGCAGGTGATTTTGGCGTGTCCGGCAGGTGTTTCTGGCGAGTCGAGCAGGTGGCTCCGGCATGCTCGGCAGGTGCTTCCGGCGTCTCCGGCACGTGGATCTGGTGTGTCTGAGAGCTGGTTCCGGCATGTCCGGCAGATGATTCCGGAGTGTCCGCCAAGTGGTTCTGGCATACCCGGCTGTTGATTTGGGCATGTCAGGGAGGTGGTTCCTGCGAGTCGAGCAGGTGGCTCCGGCGTGCTCGGCAGGTTGTTCAGACGGGTCTGGCAGGTGTTTTCCATCTGTTCGGGGTGTGGTTCCAGCATCTCATGCACATGGTTCTGGCACGTCTGAGATGTGGTTCCGGCCGGCCCGACAGGTGTTTCCACAGTGTCCGGCAAGTGGTACTGGCGTAGTTGGCAGGTGATTTTGGCACGACCGGCAGGTGGTTCCAGCAAGCCCGGCAGGTGATTCCGGACTGTCCGCCACGTGCTTCTGGCACGTCTGAGAGGTGGTTCCAACATGCCCGGCAGGTCATTTCAGAGAGTCGTCCAAGTGGTTCTGGCGTAGCCCGCAGGTGATTTTGGCGTGTCCGGCAGGTGGTTCCGCCGTGCTCGGCAGGTGGTTCAGGCATGGCCGTCACGTGGTTCCAGTCTGTCCAGGACGTGTTTCCAGCTTCTCCGGCAGGTGGTTCTGGTACGTCTGAGAGGTGGTTCCGCCATGGCTGGCAGGTGATCCCGGACTGTCCCCCAGGTGGTTCTGGCATAGCCAGCAGTTGATATTGGCCTGTCCGGCAGGTGGTTCCAGCGAGTCGAACAGGTGGCTCCGGCGTTCTTGGCAGGTGGTTCCGGTCTGTCCGGTAGGTGTTTCTGGCGTGTCTGGCACGTGCTTCCGGCACGTCTGAGAGGTGGTTCCGGCATGCGCGGCAGGTGATTCCGGAGTGTCCGCCAGGTGGTTCTGGCATACCCGGCAGGTGATTTTGGCGTGTCCGGCAGGTGTTTCTGGCGAGTCGAGCAGGTGGCTCCGGCATGCTCGGCAGGTGCTTCCGGCGTCTCCGGCACTTGGTTCTGGTGTGTCTGAGAGCTGGTTCCGGCATGTCCGGCAGATGATTCCGGAGTGTCCGCCAAGTGGTTCTGGCATACCCAGCAGGTGATTTTGGTGTGTCAGGGAGGTGGTGCCGGTTAGTCGAGCAGGTTGTTCCGGCATGCTCAGCAGGTGGTTCAGGCGGTTCTGGCAGGTGGTATCCGTCTGTTCGGGGTGTGGTTCCAGCATCTCATGAACACGTTACTGGCACGTCTGAGATGTGGTTCCAGCCGGCCCGACAGGTGTTTCCGCAGTGTCCGCCAAGCGGTTCCGGCGTAGTTGGCAGGTGATTTTGGCATGACTGGCAGGTGGTTCCAGCAAGCGTGGCAGGTGATTCCAAAGTTTTCACCAACTGGTTGTGGCGTAGCCGGCAGGTGATTTTTGCGTGATCGGCAGGTGGTTCTGGCGAGTCGAGCAGGTGGTTCCGGCGTGCTCGGCTGGTGCTTCCGGGGTCATTGGCACGGGGTTCTGGCATGTCTGAGAGGTGGTTCCTGCATGCCCGGCAAGTGATTCCGGAGTGTTCGCCAAGTGGTTGTGGCATATTCGGCAGGTGATTTTGGCATGTCCGGCAGGTGGTTCAGGCGAGTTGAGCAGGTGGTTCCAACGTGCTTGGCAGGTGCTTCCGGCGTCTCCGGCACGTGTTTCTGGCACATCTGACAGGTGGTTCCGGCATGCCCGAAAGGTGATTCCGGTCTGTCCGGTAGGTGGTTCCAGCCTGCACGGCATGTGGTTCTGGTACGTCTCAGAGGTGGTTGCGCATGCCCAACAGGTGATTCCGGACTGTGCGCCACATGGTTCTGGCACATCTGAGAGGTGGTTCCGGCATGCCCGGCAGGTCATCCCAGAGATTCCTCCAAGTGGTTCTGGCATAACACGCAGGTGATTTTGGCGTGTCTGGCAGGTTGTTCCGTTGTGCTTGGCAGGTGGTTCAGGCTTGGCCGGCAGGTGGTTCCAGACTGTCCAGGACGTGTTTCCAGCTTCTCCGGCAGGTGCCTCACGTACGTCTGAGAGGTGGTTCCGCCATGGCTGGCAGGTGATTCCGGACCGTCCCCCAGGTGGTTCTGGCATAGCCAGAAGTTGATATTGGCCTGTCCGGCAGGCGGTTCCAGCGAATCGAACAGGTGGCTCCTGCGTGCTCGGCAGGTGGTTCCGGTCTGTCCAGTAGGTGATTCCGGCTTGTCCGGCACGTGCTTCCGGCACGTCTGAGAGGTGGTTCCGGCATGCGCGGCAGGTGGTTTCGGAGTGTCCGCCAGGTGGTTCTGGCGTACCCGGCAGGTGATTTTGGCGTGTCCGGCAGGTGTTTCTGGCGAGTCGAGCAGGTGGCTCCGGCATGCTCGGCAGGTGCTTCCGGCGTCTCCGGCACTTGGTTCTGGTGTGTCTGAGAGCTGGTTCCGGCATGTCCGGCAGATGATTCCGGAGTGTCCGCCAAGTGGTTCTGGCATACCCGACTGGTCATTTGGGCATGTCAGGTAGGTGGTTCCGGCGAGTCGAGCAGGTGGCTCCGGCGTGCTCGGCAGGTTGTTCAGACGGGTCTGGCAGGTGTTTTCCGTCTGTTCGGGGTGTGGTTCCAGCATCTCATGCACATGGTTCTGGCACGTCTGAGATGTGGTTCCGGCCGGCCCGACAGGTGTTTCCACAGTGTCCGCCAAGTGGTACTGGCGTAGTTGGCAGGTGATTTTGGCATGACCGGCAGGTGGTTCCAGCAAGCCCGGCAGGTGATTCCGAAGTGTTCCCCAACTGGTTGTGGCGTAGCCGGCAGGTGATTTTTGCGTGTCCGGCAGGTGGTTCTGGCGAGTCGAGCAGGTGGTTCCGGCGTGCTCGGCAGGTGCTTCCGGGGTCATTGGCACGTGGTTCTGGCATATCTGAGAGGTGGTTCCGGCATGCCCGGCAGGTGATTCCGGAGTGTTCGCCAAGTGTTTCCGGCGTAGCCGGCAGGTGAGTTTGCATGTCCAGCGGTCGTTCCGGCGGGTCGAGCCGGTGGTTCCGGCGTGTCCGGCAGGTGGTTCCGGTCTGTCCGGCAGGTGGTTCTGTGGTGTCCGGCACGAGGTTCAGTCTGAGAGGCTGTGCCGGCATGCCCCTCACGTGATTCCGGCTTGTCCCCGAAGTGGTGCTGGTGTAGCGGGCAGGTGATTTTGGCGTGTCCGGCAGGTGGTTCAGGCGAGTTGAGCAGGTGGTTGCGACGTGCTCGGCAGGTGCTTCCGGCGTCTCCGGCACGTGTTTCTGGCACATCTGACTGGTGGTTCCGGCATGCCCAAAAGTTGATTCCGGTCTGTCCGGTAGGTGGTTCCGGCGTGCACGGCACGTGGTTCTGGTACGTGTCAGAGGTGGTTGCGTATGCCCAACAGGTGATTCCGGACTGTCCGCCACGTGCTTCTGGCACGTCTGAGAGGTGGTTCCAACATGCCCGGCATTTCATTTGGGAGAGTCGTCCAAGAGGTTCTGGCGTAGCCCGCAGGTGATTTTGGCGTGTCTGGCAGGTGGTTCCGCCGTGGTCGGCAGGTGGTTCAGGCATGGGCGTGACGTGGTTCCAGTCTGTCCAGGACGTGTTTCCAGCTTCTCCGGCAGGTGGTTCTGGTACGTCTGAGAGGTGGTTCCGCCATGACTGGCAGGTGATCCCGGACTGTCCCCCAGGTGGTTCTGGCATAGCCAGCAGTTGATATTGGCCTGTCCGGCAGGTGGTTCCAGCGAGTCGAACAGGTGGCTCTGGCGTTCTTGGCAGGAGGTTCCGGTCTGTCCGGTAGGTGTTTCCGGCGTGTCTGGCACGTGCTTCCGGCATGCGCGGCAGGTGATTCCGTAGTGTCCGCCAGGTGGTTCTGGCATACCCGGCAGGTGATTTTGGCGTGTCCGGCAGGTGTTTCTGGCGAGTCGAGCAGGTGGCTCCGGCATGCTCGGCAGGTGCTTCCGGCGTCTCCGGCACTTGGTTCTGGTGTGTCTGAGAGCTGGTTCCGGCATGTCCGGCAGATGATTCCGGAGTGTCCGCCAAGTGGTTCTGGCATACCCAGCAGGTGATTTTGGCGTGTCAGGGAGGTGGTACCGGTGAGTCGAGCTGGTCTTTCCGGCGTGCTCGGCAGGTGGTTCAGGCGGTTCTGGCAGTTGGTATCCGTCTGTTCGGGGTGTGGTTCCAGCATCTCATGAACACGTTTCTGGCACGTCTGAGATGTGGTTCCAGCCGGCCCGACAGGTGTTTCCGCAGTGTCCGCCAAGCGGTTCTGGCGTAGTTGGCAGGTGATTTTGGCATGACTGGCAGGTGGTTCCAGCAAGCCTGGCAGGTGATTCCAAAGTGTTCACCAACAGGTTGTGGCGTAGCCGGCAGGTGATTTTTGCGTGATCGGCAGGTGGTTCTGGCGAGTCGAGCAGGTGGTTCCGGCGTGCTCGGCTGGTGCTTCCGGGGTCATTGGCACGGGCTTCTGGCATGTCTGAGAGGTGGTTCCTGCATGCCCGGCAAGTGATTCCGGAGTGTTCGCCAAGTGGTTCTGGCATAGTCGGCAGGTGATTTTGGCATGTCCGGCAGGTGGTTCAGGCGAGTAGAGCAGGTGGTTCCAACGTGCTTGGCAGGTGCTTCCGGCGTCTCCGGCACGTGTTTCTGGCACATCTGACAGGTGGTTCCGGCATGCCCGAAAGGTGATTCCGGTCTGTCCGGTAGGTGGTTCCAGCCTGCACGGCATGTGGTTCTGGTACGTCTCAGAGGTGGTTGCGCATGCCCAAAGGTGATTCCGGACTGTCCGCCACATGGTTCTGGCACGTCTGAGAGGTGGCTCTGGCATGCCCGGCAGGTCATCCCAGAGAGTCCTCCAAGTGGTGCTGGCATAACACGCAGGTGATTTTGGCGTGTCTGGCAGGTTGTTCCGTTGTGCTTGGCAGGTGGTTCAGGCTTGGCCGGCAGGTGGTTCCAGACTGTCCAGGACGTGATTCCAGCTTCACCGGCAGGTGGTTCTGGTACGTCTGAGAGGTGGTTCCGCCATGGCTGGCAGGTGATTCCGGACCGTCCCCCAGGTGGTTCTGGCATAGCCAGCAGTTGATATTGGCCTGTCCGGCAGGTGGTTCCAGCGAGTCGAACAGGTGGCTCCGGCGTGCTCGGCAGGTGGTTCCGGTCTGTCCGGTAGGTGATTCCGGCGTGTCCGGCACGTGCTTCCGGCACGTCTGAGAGGTGGTTCCGGCATGCGCGACAGGTGATTTCGGAGTGTCCGCCAGGTGGTTCTGGCGTACCCGGCAGGTGATTTTGGCGTGTCCGGCAGGTGTTTCTGGCGAGTCGATCAGGTGGCTCCGGCATGCTTGGCAGGTTGTTCAGACGGGTCTGGCAGGTGTTTTCCGTCTGTTCGGGGTGTGGTTCCAGCATCTCATGCACATGGTTCTGGCACGTCTGAGATGTGGTTCCGGCCGGCCCGACAGGGGTTTCCACAGTGTCCGCCAAGTGGTACTGGCGTAGTTGGCAGGTGATTTTGGCATGACCGGCAGGTGGTTCCAGCAAGCCCGGCAGGTGATTCCGAAGTGTTCCCCAACTGGTTGTGGTGTAGCCGGCAGGTGATTTTTGCGTGTCCGGCAGGTGGTTCTGGCGAGTCGAGCAGGTGGTTCCGGCGTGCTCGGCAGGTGCTTCCGGGGTCATTGGCACGTGGTTCTGGCATATCTGAGAGGTGGTTCCGGCATGCCCGGCAGGTGATTCCAGAGTGTTCGCCAAGTGTTTCCGGCGTAGCCGGCAGGTGAGTTTGCATGTCCAGCGGTCGTTCCGGCGGGTCGAGCCGGTGGTTCCGGCGTGTCCGGCAGGTGGTTCCGGTCTGTCCGGCAGGTGGTTCTGTGGTGTCCGGCACGAGGTTCAGTCTGAGAGGCTGTGCCGGCATGCCCCTCACGTGATTCCGGCTTGTCCCCGAAGTGGTGCTGGTGTAGCGGGCAGGTGATTTTGGCGTGTCCGGCAGGTGGTTCAGGCGAGTTGAGCAGGTGGTTGCGACGTGCTCGGCAGGTGCTTCCGGCGTCTCCGGCACGTGTTTCTGGCACATCTGACTGGTGGTTCCGGCATGCCCAAAAGTTGATTCCGGTCTGTCCGGTAGGTGGTTCCGGCGTGCACGGCACGTGGTTCTGGTACGTCTCAGAGGTGGTTGCGTATGCCCAACAGGTGATTCCGGACTGTCCGCCACGTGCTTCTGGCACGTCTGAGAGGTGGTTCCAACATGCCCGGCATTTCATTTGGGAGAGTCGTCCAAGAGGTTCTGGCGTAGCCCGCAGGTGATTTTGGCGTGTCTGGCAGGTGGTTCCGCCGTGGTCGGCAGGTGGTTCAGGCATGGGCGTCACGTGGTTCCAGTCTGTCCAGGACGTGTTTCCAGCTTCTCCGGCAGGTGGTTCTGGTACGTCTGAGAGGTGGTTCCGCCATGACTGGCAGGTGATCCGGGACTGTCCCCCAGGTGGTTCTGGCATAGCCAGCAGTTGATATTGGCCTGTCCGGCAGGTGGTTCCAGCGAGTCGAACAGGTGGCTCCGGCGTTCTTGGCAGGAGGTTCCGGTCTGTCCGGTAGGTGTTTCCGGCGTGTCTGGCACGTGCTTCCGGCATGCTCGGCAGGTGATTCCGTAGTGTCCGCCAGGTGGTTCTGGCATACCCGGCAGGTGATTTTGGCGAGTCGAGCAGGTGGCTCCGGCATGCTCGGCAGGTGCTTCCGGCGTCTCCGGCACTTAGTTCTGGTGTGTCTGAGAGCTGGTTCCGGCATGTCCGGCAGATGATTCCGGAGTGTCCGCCAAGTGGTTCTGGCATACCCAGCAGGTGATTTTGGCGTGTCAGGGAGGTGGTACCGGTGAGTCGAGCTGGTCTTTCCGGCGTGCTCGGCAGGTGGTTCAGGCGGTTCTGGCAGTTGGTATCCGTCTGTTCGGGGTGTGGTTCCAGCATCTCATGAACACGTTTCTGGCACGTCTGAGATGTGGTTCCAGCCGGCCCGACAGGTGTTTCCGCAGTGTCCGCCAAGCGGTTCTGGCGTAGTTGGCAGGTGATTTTGGCATGACTGGCAGGTGGTTCCAGCAAGCCTGGCAGGTGATTCCAAAGTGTTCACCAACAGGTTGTGGCGTAGCCGGCAGGTGATTTTTGCGTGATCGGCAGGTGGTTCTGGCGAGTCGAGCAGGTGGTTCCGGCGTGCTCGGCTGGTGCTTCCGGGGTCATTGGCACGGGCTTCTGGCATGTCTGAGAGGTGGTTCCTGCATGCCCGGCAAGTGATTCCGGAGTGTTCGCCAAGTGGTTCTGGCATAGTCGGCAGGTGATTTTGGCATGTCCGGCAGGTGGTTCAGGCGAGTAGAGCAGGTGGTTCCAACGTGCTTGGCAGGTGCTTCCGGCGTCTCCGGCACGTGTTTCTGGCACATCTGACAGGTGGTTCCGGCATGCCCGAAAGGTGATTCCGGTCTGTCCGGTAGGTGGTTCCAGCCTGCACGGCATGTGGTTCTGGTACGTCTCAGAGGTGGTTGCGCATGCCCAAAGGTGATTCCGGACTGTCCGCCACATGGTTCTGGCACGTCTGAGAGGTGGCTCTGGCATGCCCGGCAGGTCATCCCAGAGAGTCCTCCAAGTGGTGCTGGCATAACACGCAGGTGATTTTGGCGTGTCTGGCAGGTTGTTCCGTTGTGCTTGGCAGGTGGTTCAGGCTTGGCCGGCAGGTGGTTCCAGACTGTCCAGGACGTGTTTCCAGCTTCACCGGCAGGTGGTTCTGGTACGTCTGAGAGGTGGTTCCGCCATGGCTGGCAGGTGATTCCAGACCGTCCCCCAGGTGGTTCTGGCATAGCCAGCAGTTGATATTGGCCTGTCCGGCAGGTGGTTCCAGCGGGTCGAACAGGTGGCTCCGGCGTTCTTGGCAGGTGGTTCCGGTCTGTCTGGTAGGTGTTTCTGGCGTGTCTGGCACGTGCTTCCGGCACGTCTGAGAGGTGGTTCCGGCATGCGCGGCAGGTGATTCCGTTGTGTCCGCCAGGTGGTTCTGGCGTACCCGGCAGGTGATTTTGGCGTGTCTGGCAGGTGTTTCTGGCGAGTCAAGCAGGTGGCTCCGGAATGCTCGGCAGGTGCTTCCGGCGTCTCCAGCACTTGGTTCTGGTGTGTCTGAGAGCTGGTTCCTGCATGTACGGCAGATGATTCCGGAGTGTCCGCCAAGTGGTTCTGGCATACCCAGCAGGTGATTTTGGCGTGTCAGGGAGGTGGTACCGGTGAGTCGAGCAGGTGGTTCCGGCGTGCTCGGCAGGTGGTTCAGGCGGTTCTGGCAGGTGGTATCCGTCTGTTCGGTATGTGGTTCCAACATCTCATGAACACGTTTCTGGCACGTCTGAGATGTGGTTCCAGCCGGCCCGACAGGTGTTTCCGCAGTGTCCGCCAAGCGGTTCTGGCGTAGTTGGCAGGTGATTTTGGCATGACTGTCAGCTGGTTCCAGCAAGCCTGCTAGGTGATTAGCAATACGTAATGAAGCGAAAGGCTGCACAC
>NW_027226819.1:0-17070 GCF_037783145.1 Equus przewalskii
GAAGAGATGTTCCCGGTAGGCTGTAAGAGCACCTTGCAGAGCGAGTAGTTTCTTAGCTTCCCAAAGAGCTGGAAGCAAGATGCTGTGGGGCCCAACTCGCCCTTTGGAGAGAAACCTGCACGTTGTGCCTTTCAGCTCTAGGGCAAAGTAGCACACCCAGAGCAGAAGTCCTACTTCAGCCAGATCAGGCCTGCAAAGAACCTGCGTTACTCAGGCCTTTGGAAGAGATGTTCCCACTAGGCTGTAAGAGCACTGGGCAGAGCGAGTTGTTTCTTAGCTTCCCAAAGAGCTGGAAGCAAGATGCTGTGGGGCCCAACTCGCCCTTTAGAAAGAAGCCTACGCGTTGGTCCTCTCAGCTCTAGGGCAATGTAGCACACCCAGAGCAGAAGTGCTACTTCAGCCAGATCAGGCCTGCAAAGAAACTGCGTTTCAGAGGCCTTTGGAAGAGATGTTCCCGGTAGGCTGTAAGAGCACTGTGCAGAGCGAGTTGTTTGTTAGCTTCCCAAAGAGCTGGAAGCAAGATGCTGTGGGGCCCAACTCGCCCTTTGGAAAGAAGCCTGCACGTTGGGCCTTTCAGCTCGAGGGAAATGTAGCACACCCAGAGCAGAAGTCCTACTTCAGCCAGATCAGGCCTGCAAAGAAACTGCGTTTCACAGGCCTTTGGAAGAGAGGTTCCCGGGAGGCTGTAAGAGCACTGTGCAGAGCGAGTTGTTTCTTAGCTTCCCAAAGAGCTGGAAGCAAGATGCTGTGGGGCCCAACTCGCCCTTTGGAAAGAAGCCTGCACGTTGTGCCTTTCAGCTCTAGGGCAAAGTCTCACACCCAGAGCAGAAGTCCTACTTCAGCCAGATCAGGCCTGCAAAGAAACTGCGTTTCACAGGCCTTTGGAAGAGATGTTCCCGGTAGGCTGTAAGAGCACTGTGCAGAGCGAGTTGTTTCTTAGCTTCCCAAAGAGCTGGAAGCAAGATGCTGTGGGGCCCAACTCGCCCTTTGGAAAGAAGCCTGCACGTTGTGCCTTTCAGCTCTAGGGCAATGTAGCACACCCAGAGCAGAAGTCCTACTTCAGCCAGATCAGGCCTGCAAAGACACTGCGTTTCACAGGCCTTTGGAAGAGATGTTCCCGGTAGGCTGTAAGATCACTGTGCAGAGCGAGTTGTTTCTTAGCTTCCCAAAGAGCTGGAAGCAAGATGCTGTGGGGCCCAACTCGCCCTTTGGAAAGAAGCCTGCACGTTGTGACTTTCAGCTCGAGGGCAATGTAGCACACCCAGAGCAGAAGTCCTACTTCAGCCAGATCAGGCCTGCAAAGAAACTGTGTTTCACAGCCCTTTGGAAGTGATGTTCCCGGTAGGCTGTAAGATCACTGTGCAGAGCGAGTTGTTTCTTAGCTTCCCAAAGAGCTGGAAGCAAGATGCTGTGGGGCCCAACTCGCCCTTTGGAAAGAAGCCTGCACGTTGTGCCTTTCAGCTCTAGGGCAAAGTCTCACACCCAGAGCAGAAGTCCTACTTCAGCCAGATCAGGCCTGCAAAGAAATTGCGTTACACAGGCCTTTGGAAGAGATGTTCCCTCTATGCTGTAAGAGCACTGAGCAGAGCGAGTTGTTTCTTAGCTTCCCAAAGAGCTGGAAGCAAGACGCTGTGGGGCCCAACTCGCCCTTTGGAAATAAGCCTGCACGTTGTGCCTTTCAGCTCTAGGGCAATGTAGCACACCCAGAAAAGAAGTCCTACTTCAGCCAGATCAGGCCTGCAAAGAAACTGCGTTACACAGGCCTTTGGAAGAGATGTTCCCGGTAGGCTGTAAGAGCACTGTGCAGAACGAGTTGTTTCTTAGCTTCCAAAAGAGCTGGAAGCAAGATGCTGTGGGGCCCAACTTGCACTTTGGAAAGAAGCCTGCACGTTGTGCCTTTCAGCTCTAGGGCAATGTAGCACATCCAGAAAAGAAGTCCTACTTCAGCCAGATCAGGCCTCCAAAGAAACTGCGTTTCAGAGGCCTTTGGAAGAGATGTTCCCACTAGGCTGTAAGAGCACTGTGCACAGCGAGATGTTTCTTAGCTTCCCAAAGAGCTGGAAGCAAGATGCTGTGGGGCCCAACTCGCCCTTAGGAAAGAAGCCTGCACGTTGTGCCTTTCAGCTCTAGGGCAAAGTAGCACACCCAGAGCAGAAGTCCTACTTCAGCCAGATCAGGCCTGCAAAGAAACTGCGTTTCACAGGCCTTTGGAAGAGATTTTCCCGGTAGGCTGTAAGAGCACTGTGCAGAGCGAGTTGTTTCTTAGCTTCCCAAAGAGCTGGAAGCAAGATGCTGTGGGGCCCAACTCGCCCTTTGGAAAGAAGCCTGCACGTTGTGCCTCTCAGCTCTAGGGCAATGTAGCACACCCAGAGCAGAAGTCCTACTTCAGCCAGATCAGGCCTGCAAGGAAACTGCGTTTCTGAGGCCTTTGGAAGAGATGTTCCCGGTAGGCTGTAAGAGCACTGTGCAGAGCGAGTTGTTTCTTAGCTTCCCAAAGAGCTGGAAGCAAGATGCTGTGGGGCCGAACTCGCCCTTTGGAAAGAAGCCTGCACGTTGGGTCTTTCAGCTCGAGGGAAATGTAGCACACCCAGAGCAGAAGTCCTACTTCAGCCAGATCAGGCCTGCAAAGAAACTGCGTTTCACAGGCCTTTGGAAGAGATGTTCCCGGTAGGCTGTAAGAGCACTGTGCAGAGCGAGTTGTTTCTTAGCTTCCCAAAGAGCTGGAAGCAAGATGCTGTGGGGCCCAACTCGCCCTTTGGAAAGAAGCCTGCACGTTGGGCCTTTCAGCTCGAGGGCAATGTAGCACACCCAGAGCAGAAGTCCTACTTCAGCCAGATCAGGCCTGCAAAGAAACTGCGTTTCACAGGCCTTTGGAAGAGATGCTCCCAGTAGGCTGTAAGAGCACTGTGCAGAGCGAGTTGTTTCTTAGCTTCCCAAAGAGCTGGAAGCAAGATTCTGTGGGGCCCAACTCGCCCTTTGGAAAGAAGCCTGCTCGTTGTGCCTTTCAGCTCTAGGGCAAAGTAGCACACCCAGAGGAGAAGTCCTACTTCAGCCAGATCAGGCCTGCAAAGAAACTGCGTTAGACGGGCCTTTGGAAGAGATGTTCCCACTAGGCTGTAAGAGCACTGAGCAGAGCGAGTTGTTTCTTAGCTTCCCAAAGAGCTGGAAGCGAGATGCTGTGGGGCCCAACTCACCCTTTGGAAAGAAGCCTGCACGTTGTGCCTTTCAGCTCTAGGGCAATGTAGCACACCCAGAGCAGAAGTCCTACTTCAGCCAGATCAGGCCTGCAAAGAAACTGCGTTTCACAGGCCTTTGGAAGAGATGTTCCCGGTAGGCTGTAAGAGCACTGTGCACAGCGAGTTGTTTGTTAGCTTCCCAAAGAGCTGGAAGCAAGATGCTGTGGGGCCCAACTCGCCCTTTGGAAAGAAGCCTGCACGTTGGGCCTCTCAGCTCTAGGGCAATGTAGCACACCCAGAGCAGAAGTCCTACTTCAGCCAGATCAGGCCTGCAAAGAAACTGCGTTTCAGAGGCCTTTGGAAGAGATTTTCCCGGTAGGCTGTAAGAGCACTGTGCAGAGCGAGTTGTTTGTTAGCTTCCCAAAGAGCTGGAAGCAAGATGCTGTGGGGCCCAACTCGCCCTTTGGAAAGAAGCCTGCACGTTGTGACTTTCAGCTCGAGGGAAATGTAGCACACCCAGAGCAGAAGTCCTACTTCAGCCAGATCAGGCCTGCAAAGAAACTGCGTTTCACAGGCCTTTGGAAGAGATGTTCCCGGTAGGCTGTAAGAGCACTGTGCAGAGCGAGTTGTTTCTTAGCTTCCCAAAGAGCTGGAAGCAAGATGCTGTGGGGCCCAACTCGCCCTTTGGAAAGAAGCCTGCACGTTGTGCCTTTCAGCTCTAGGGCAAATTCTCACACCCAGAGCAGAAGTCCTACTTCAGCCAGATCAGGCCTGCAAAGAAACTGCGCTACACAGGCCTTTGGAAGAGATGTTCCCACTATGCTGTAAGAGCACTGGGCAGAGAGAGATTTCTTAGCTTCCCAAAGAGCTGGAAGCAAGATGCGATGGGGCCCAACTCACCCTTTGGAAAGAAGCCTGCACGTTGTGCCTTTCAGCTCTAGGGCAATGTAGCACACCCAGAGCAGAAGTCCTACTTCAGCCAAATCAGGCCTGCAAAGAAACTGCGTTTCACAGACCTTTGGAAGAGATGTACCCGGTAGGCTGTAAGAGCACTGTGCAGAGCGAGATGTTTCTTAGCTTCCCAAAGAGCTGGAAGCAAGATGCTGTGGGGCCCAACTCGCCCTTTGGAAAGAAGCCTGCACGTTGTGCCTTTCAGCTCTAGGGCAGTGTAGCACACCCAGAGCAGAAGTCCTACTTCAGCCAGATCAGGCCTGCAAAGAAACTGCGTTTCACAGGCCTTTGGAAGAGATGTTACCGGTAGGCTTTAAGAGCACTGTGCAGAGCGAGTTGTTTGTTAGCTTCCCAAAGAGCTGGAAGCAAGATGCTGTGGGGTCCAACTCGCCCTTTGGAAAGAAGCCCGCACGTTGTGACTTTCAGCTCGAGGGAAATGTAGCACACCCACAGCAGAAGTCCTACTTCAGCCAGATCAGACCTGCAAAGAAACTGCGTTTCACAGGCCTTTGGAAGAGATGTTCCCGGTAGGCTGTAAGAGCACTGGGCAGAGCGAGTTGTTTCTTAGCTTCCCAAAGAGCTGGAAGGAAGATGCTGTGGGGCGCAACTCGCCCTTTGGAAAGAAGCCTACACGTTGTGACTTTCAGCTCTAGGGCAATGTAGCACACCCAGAGCAGAAGTGCTACTTCAGCCAGATCAGGCCTGCAAAGAAACTGTGTTTCACAGGCCTTTGGAAGAGATGGTCCCGGTATGCTGTAAGAGCACTGTGCAGAGCGAGTTGTTTCTTAGCTTCCCAAAGAGCTGGAAGCAAGATGCTCTGGGGCCCAACTCGCCCTTTGGAAAGAAGCCTGCACGTTGTGCCTTTCAGATCTAGGGCAATGTAGCACACCCAGAGCAGAAGTCCTACTTCAGCCAGATCAGGCCTGCAAAGAAACTGCGTTTCACAGGCCTTTGGAAGAGATGTTCCCGGTAGGCTGTAAGAGCACTGTGCAGAGCGAGTTGTTTGTTAGCTTCCCAAAGAGCTGGAAGCAAGATGCTGTGGGGCCCAACTCGCCCTTTGGAAAGAAGCCTGCACGTGGGGCCTCTCAGCTCTAGGGCAATGTAGCACACCCAGAGCAGAAGTCCTACTTCAGCCAGATCAGGCCTGCAAAGAAACTGCGTTTCAGAGGCCTTTGGAAGAGATGTTCCCGGTAGGCTGTAAGAGCACTGTGCAGAGCGAGTTGTTTCTTAGCTTCCCAAAGAGCTGGAAGCAAGATGCTGTGGGGCCCAACTCGCCCTTTGGAAAGAAGCCTGCACGTTGGGCCTTTCAGCTCGAGGGAAATGTAGCACACCCAGAGCAGAAGTCCTACTTCAGCCAGATCAGGCCTGCAAAGAAACTGCGTTTCAGAGGCCTTTGGAAGAGATGTTCCCGGTAGGCTGTAAGAGCACTGTGCAGAGCGAGTTGTTTCTTAGCTTCCCAAAGAGCTGGAAGCAAGATGCTGTGGGGCCGAACTCGCCCTTTGGAAAGAAGCCTGCACGTTGTGCCTTTCAGCTCTAGGGCAATGTAGCACACCCAGAGCAGAAGTCCTACTTCAGCCAGATCAGGCCTACAAAGAAACTGCGTTTCACAGGCCTTTGGAAGAGATGTTCCCGGTAGGCTGTAAGAGCACTGTGCAGAGCGAGTTGTTTCTTAGCTTCCCAAAGAGCTGGAAGCAAGATGCTGTGGGGCCCAACTCGCCCTTTGGAAAGAAGCCAGCACGTTGGGCCTTTCAGCTCGAGGGCAATGTAGCACACCCAGAGCAGAAGTCCTACTTCAGCCAGATCAGGCCTGCAAAGAAACTGCGTTTCACAGGCCTTTGGAAGAGATGTCCCCACTAGGCTGTAAGAGCACTGTGCAGAGCGAGTTGTTTCTTAGCTTCCCAAAGAGCTGGAAGCAAGATGCTGTGGGGCCCAACTCGCCATTGGAAAGAAGCCTGCACGTTGTGCCTTTCAGCTCTAGGGCAATGTAGCACACCCAGAGCAGAAGTCCTACTTCAGCCAGATCAGGCCTGCAAAGAAACTGCGTTTCACCGGCCTTTGGAAGAGATGTTCCCACTAGGCTGTAAGAGCACTGGGCAGAGCGAGTTGTTTCTTAGCTTCCCAAAGAGCTGGAAGCAAGATGCTGTGGGGCCCATCTCGCCCTTTGGAAAGAAGCCTGCCCGTTGTGCCTTGCAGGTCTAGGGCAATGTAGCACACACAGAGCAGAAGTCCAACTTCAGCCAGATCAGGCCTGCAAAGAAACTGCGTTTCACAGGCCTTTGGAAGAGATGTTCCCGGTAGGCTGTAAGAGCACTGTGCACAGCGAGTTGTTTGTTAGCTTCCCAAAGAGCTGGAAGCAAGATGCTGTGGGGCCCAACTCGCCCTTTGGAAAGAAGCCTGCACGTTGGGCCTCTCAGCTCTAGGGCAATGTAGCACACCCAGAGCAGAAGTCCTACTTCAGCCAGATCAGGCCTGCAAAGAAACTGCATTTCACAGGCCTTTGGAAGAGATGTTCCCGGTAGGCTGTAAGAGCACTGTGCAGAGCGAGTTGTTTGTTAGCTTCCCAAAGAGCTGGAAGCAAGATGCTGTGGGGCCCAACTCGCCCTTTGGAAAGAAGCCTGCACGTTGTGACTTTCAGCTCTAGGGCAAAGTCGCACACCCAGAGCAGAAGTCCTACTTCAGCCAGATCAGGCCTGCAAAGAAATTGCGTTACACAGGCCTTTGGAAGAGATGTTCCCGCTAGGCTGTAAGAGCACTGTGCAGAGCGAGTTGTTTCTTAGCTTCCCAAAGAGCTGGAAGCAAGATGCTGTGGGGCCCAACTCGCCCTTTGGAAAGAAGCCTGCACGTTGTGCCTTTCAGCTCTAGGGCAATGTAGCACACCCAGAAAAGAAGTCCTACTTCAGCCAGATCAGGCCTGCAAAGAAACTGCGTTACACAGGCCTTTGGAAGAGATGTTCCCGGTAGGCTGTAAGAGCACTGTGCAGAGCGAGTTGTTTCTTAGCTTCCCAAAGAGCTGGAAGCAAGATGCTGTGGGGCCCAACTCGCACTTTGGAAAGAAGCCTGCACGTTGTGCCTTTCAGCTCTAGGGCAATGTAGCACATCCAGAGCAGAAGTCCTACTTCAGCCAGATCAGGCCTGCAAAGAAACTGCGTTTCACAGGCCTTTGGAAGAGATGTTCCCACTAGGCTGTAAGAGCACTGTGCAGAGCGAGTTGTTTCTTAGCTTCCCAAAGAGCTGGAAGCAAGATGCTGTGGGGCCCAACTCGCCCTTAGGAAAGAAGCCTGTACGTTGTGCCTTTCAGCTCTAGGGCAAAGTAGCACACCCAGAGCAGAAGTCCTACTTCAGCCAGATCAGGCCTGCAAAGAAACTGCGTTTCACAGGCCTTTGGAAGAGATTTTCCCGGTAGGCTGTAAGAGCACTGTGCAGAGCGAGTTGTTTCTTAGCTTCCCAAAGAGCTGGAAGCAAGATGCTGTGGGGCCCAACTCGCCCTTTGGAAAGAAGCCTGCACGTTGTGCCTTTCAGCTCTAGGGCAATGTAGCACACCCAGAGCAGAAGTCCTACTTCAGCCAGATCAGGCCTGCAAGGAAACTGCGTTTCACAGGCATTTGGAAGAGATGTTCCCGGTAGGCTGTAAGAGCACTGTGCAGAGCGAGTTGTTTCTTAGCTTCCCAAAGAGCTGGAAGCAAGATGCTGTGGGGCCCAACTCGCCCTTTGGAAAGAAGCCTGCACGTTGGGCCTTTCAGCTCTAGGGCAAAGTAGCACACCCAGAGCAGAAGTCCTACTTCAGCCAGATCAGGCCTGCAAAGAAACTGCGTTTCACAGGCCTTTGGAAGAGATGTTCCCGGTAGGCTGTAAGAGCACTGTGCAGAGCGAGTTGTTTCTTAGCTTCCCAAAGAGCTGGAAGCAAGATGCTGTGGGGCCCAACTCGCCCTTTGGAAAGAAGCCTGCACGTTGGGCCTTTCAGCTCTAGGGCAATGTAGCACACCCAGAGCAGAAGTCCTACTTCAGCCAGATCAGGCCTGCAAAGAAACTGCGTTTCACAGGCCTTTGGAAGAGATGTTCCCAGTAGGCTGTAAGAGCACTGTGCAGAGCGAGTTGTTTCTTAGCTTCCCAAAGAGCTGGAAGCAAGATGCTGTGGGGCCCAACTCGCCCTTTGGAAAGAAGCCTGCACGTTGTGCCTTTCAGCTCTAGGGCAAAGTAGCACACCCAGAGCAGAAGTCCTACTTCAGCCAGATCAGGCCTGCAAAGAAACTGCGTTTCACGGGCCTTTGGAAGAGATGTTCCCACTAGGCTGTAAGAGCACTGTGCAGAGCGAGTTGTTTCTTAGCTTCCCAAAGAGCTGGAAGCAAGATGCTGTGGGGCCCAACTCACCCTTTGGAAAGAAGCCTGCACGTTGTGCCTTTCAGCTCTAGGGCAATGTAGCACACCCAGAGCAGAAGTCCTACTTCAGCCAGATCAGGCCTGCAAAGAAACTGCGTTTCACAGGCCTTTGGAAGAGATGTTCCCGGTAGGCTGTAAGAGCACTGTGCAGAGCGAGTTGTTTCTTAGCTTCCCAAAGAGCTGGAAGCAAGATGCTGTGGGGCCCAACTCGCCCTTTGGAAAGAAGCCTGCACGTTGGGCCTCTCAGCTCTAGGGCAATGTAGCACACCCAGAGCAGAAGTCCTACTTCAGCCAGATCAGGCCTGCAAAGAAACTGCGTTTCAGAGGCCTTTGGAAGAGATTTTCCCGGTAGGCTGTAAGAGCACTGTGCAGAGCGAGTTGTTTGTTAGCTTCCCAAAGAGCTGGAAGCAAGATGCTGTGGGGCCCAACTCGCCCTTTGGAAAGAAGCCTGCACGTTGTGACTTTCAGCTCGAGGGAAATGTAGCACACCCAGAGCAGAAGTCCTACTTCAGCCAGATCAGGCCTGCAAAGAAACTGCGTTTCACAGGCCTTTGGAAGAGATGTTCCCGGTAGGCTGTAAGAGCACTGTGCAGAGCGAGTTGTTTCTTAGCTTCCCAAAGAGCTGGAAGCAAGATGCTGTGGGGCCCAACTCGCCCTTTGGAAAGAAGCCTGCACGTTGTGCCTTTCAGCTCTAGGGCAAATTCTCACACCCAGAGCAGAAGTCCTACTTCAGCCAGATCAGGCCTGCAAAGAAACTGCGCTACACAGGCCTTTGGAAGAGATGTTCCCACTATGCTGTAAGAGCACTGGGCAGAGAGAGTTATTTCTTAGCTTCCCAAAGAGCTGGAAGCAAGATGCGATGGGGCCCAACTCACCCTTTGGAAAGAAGCCTGCACGTTGTGCCTTTCAGCTCTAGGGCAATGTAGCACACCCAGAGCAGAAGTCCTACTTCAGCCAGATCAGGCCTGCAAAGAAACTGCGTTTCACAGACCTTTGGAAGAGATGTACCCGGTAGGCTGTAAGAGCACTGTGCAGAGCGAGATGTTTCTTAGCTTCCCAAAGAGCTGGAAGCAAGATGCTGTGGGGCCCAACTCGCCCTTTGGAAAGAAGCCTGCACGTTGTGCCTTTCAGCTCTAGGGCAGTGTAGCACACCCAGAGCAGAAGTCCTACTTCAGCCAGATCAGGCCTGCAAAGAAACTGCGTTTCACAGGCCTTTGGAAGAGATGTTACCGGTAGGCTTTAAGAGCACTGTGCAGAGCGAGTTGTTTGTTAGCTTCCCAAAGAGCTGGAAGCAAGATGCTGTGGGGTCCAACTCGCCCTTTGGAAAGAAGCCCGCACGTTGTGACTTTCAGCTCGAGGGAAATGTAGCACACCCAGAGCAGAAGTCCTACTTCAGCCAGATCAGACCTGCAAAGAAACTGCGTTTCACAGGCCTTTGGAAGAGATGTTCCCGGTAGGCTGTAAGAGCACTGTGCAGAGCGAGTTGTTTCTTAGCTTCCCAAAGAGCTGGAAGCAAGATGCTGTGGGGCGCAACTCGCCCTTTGGAAAGAAGCCTACACGTTGTGACTTTCAGCTCTAGGGCAATGTAGCACACCCAGAGCAGAAGTGCTACTTCAGCCAGATCAGGCCTGCAAAGAAACTGTGTTTCACAGGCCTTTGGAAGAGATGTTCCCGGTAGGCTGTAAGAGCACTGTGCAGAGCGAGTTGTTTCTTAGCTTCCCAAAGAGCTGGAAGCAAGATGCTGTGGGGCCCAACTCGCCCTTTGGAAAGAAGCCTGCACGTTGTGCCTTTCAGCTCTAGGGCAATGTAGCACACCCAGAGCAGAAGTCCTACTTCAGCCAGATCAGGCCTGCAAAGAAACTGCGTTTCACAGGCCTTTGGAAGAGATGTTCCCGGTAGGCTGTAAGAGCACTGTGCAGAGCGAGTTGTTTCTTAGCTTCCCAAAGAGCTGGAAGCAAGATGCTGTGGGGCCCAACTCGCCCTTTGGAAAGAAGCCTGCACGTTGTGCCTTTCAGCTCTAGGGCAATGTAGCACACCCAGAGCAGAAGTCCTACTTCAGCCAGATCAGGCCTGCAAAGAAACTGCGTTTCAGAGGCCTTTGGAAGAGATGTTCCCGGTAGGCTGTAAGAGCACTGTGCAGAGCGAGTTGTTTCTTAGCTTCCCAAAGAGCTGGAAGCAAGATGCTGTGGGGCCCAACTCGCCCTTTGGAAAGAAGCCTGCACGTTGTGCCTTTCAGCTCTAGGGCAAAGTAGCACACCCAGAGCAGAAGTCCTACTTCAGCCAGATCAGGCCTGCAAAGAAACTGCGTTTCACAGGCCTTTGGAAGAGATGTTCCCGGTAGGCTGTAAGAGCACTGTGCAGAGCGAGTTGTTTCTTAGCTTCCCAAAGAGCTGGAAGCAAGATGCTGTGGGGCCCAACTCGCCCTTTGGAAAGAAGCCTGCACGTTGTGCCTTTCAGCTCTAGGGCAATGTAGCACACCCAGAGCAGAAGTCCTACTTCAGCCAGATCAGGCCTGCAAAGAAACTGCGTTTCACAGGCCTTTGGAAGAGATGTTCCCGGTAGGCTGTAAGAGCACTGTGCAGAGCGAGTTGTTTCTTAGCTTCCCAAAGAGCTGGAAGCAAGATGCTGTGGGGCCCAACTCGCCCTTTGGAAAGAAGCCTGCACGTTGTGCCTTTCAGCTCTAGGGCAAAGTAGCACACCCAGAGCAGAAGTCCTACTTCAGCCAGATCAGGCCTGCAAAGAAACTGCGTTTCACAGGCCTTTGGAAGAGATGTCCCCACTAGGCTGTAAGAGCACTGTGCAGAGCGAGTTGTTTCTTAGCTTCCCAAAGAGCTGGAAGCAAGATGCTGTGGGGCCCAACTCGCCTTTGGAAAGAAGCCTGCACGTTGTGCCTTTCAGCTCTAGGGCAAAGTAGCACACCCAGAGCAGAAGTCCTACTTCAGCCAGATCAGGCCTGCAAAGAAACTGCGTTTCACAGGCCTTTGGAAGAGATGTTCCCACTAGGCTGTAAGAGCACTGTGCAGAGCGAGTTGTTTCTTAGCTTCCCAAAGAGCTGGAAGCAAGATGCTGTGGGGCCCAACTCGCCCTTTGGAAAGAAGCCTGCACGTTGTGCCTTTCAGCTCTAGGGCAAAGTAGCACACCCAGAGCAGAAGTCCTACTTCAGCCAGATCAGGCCTGCAAAGAAACTGCGTTTCACAGGCCTTTGGAAGAGATGTTCCCGGTAGGCTGTAAGAGCACTGTGCAGAGCGAGTTGTTTCTTAGCTTCCCAAAGAGCTGGAAGCAAGATGCTGTGGGGCCCAACTCGCCCTTTGGAAAGAAGCCTGCACGTTGTGCCTTTCAGCTCTAGGGCAAAGTAGCACACCCAGAGCAGAAGTCCTACTTCAGCCAGATCAGGCCTGCAAAGAAACTGCGTTTCACAGGCCTTTGGAAGAGATTTTCCCGGTAGGCTGTAAGAGCACTGTGCAGAGCGAGTTGTTTCTTAGCTTCCCAAAGAGCTGGAAGCAAGATGCTGTGGGGCCCAACTCGCCCTTTGGAAAGAAGCCTGCACGTTGTGACTTTCAGCTCTAGGGCAAAGTAGCACACCCAGAGCAGAAGTCCTACTTCAGCCAGATCAGGCCTGCAAAGAAACTGCGTTTCACAGGCCTTTGGAAGAGATGTTCCCGGTAGGCTGTAAGAGCACTGTGCAGAGCGAGTTGTTTCTTAGCTTCCCAAAGAGCTGGAAGCAAGATGCTGTGGGGCCCAACTCGCCCTTTGGAAAGAAGCCTGCACGTTGTGCCTTTCAGCTCTAGGGCAAAGTAGCACACCCAGAGCAGAAGTCCTACTTCAGCCAGATCAGGCCTGCAAAGAAACTGCGTTTCACAGGCCTTTGGAAGAGATGTTCCCACTAGGCTGTAAGAGCACTGTGCAGAGCGAGTTGTTTCTTAGCTTCCCAAAGAGCTGGAAGCAAGATGCTGTGGGGCCCAACTCGCCCTTTGGAAAGAAGCCTGCACGTTGTGCCTTTCAGCTCTAGGGCAAAGTAGCACACCCAGAGCAGAAGTCCTACTTCAGCCAGATCAGGCCTGCAAAGAAACTGCGTTTCACAGGCCTTTGGAAGAGATGTTCCCGGTAGGCTGTAAGAGCACTGTGCAGAGCGAGTTGTTTCTTAGCTTCCCAAAGAGCTGGAAGCAAGATGCTGTGGGGCCCAACTCGCCCTTTGGAAAGAAGCCTGCACGTTGTGCCTTTCAGCTCTAGGGCAAAGTAGCACACCCAGAGCAGAAGTCCTACTTCAGCCAGATCAGGCCTGCAAAGAAACTGCGTTTCACAGGCCTTTGGAAGAGATGTTCCCGGTAGGCTGTAAGAGCACTGTGCAGAGCGAGTTGTTTCTTAGCTTCCCAAAGAGCTGGAAGCAAGATGCTGTGGGGCCCAACTCGCCCTTTGGAAAGAAGCCTGCACGTTGTGCCTTTCAGCTCTAGGGCAAAGTAGCACACCCAGAGCAGAAGTCCTACTTCAGCCAGATCAGGCCTGCAAAGAAACTGCGTTTCACAGGCCTTTGGAAGAGATGTTCCCGGTAGGCTGTAAGAGCACTGTGCAGAGCGAGTTGTTTCTTAGCTTCCCAAAGAGCTGGAAGCAAGATGCTGTGGGGCCCAACTCGCCCTTTGGAAAGAAGCCTGCACGTTGTGCCTTTCAGCTCTAGGGCAAAGTAGCACACCCAGAGCAGAAGTCCTACTTCAGCCAGATCAGGCCTGCAAAGAAACTGCGTTTCACAGGCCTTTGGAAGAGATGTTCCCACTAGGCTGTAAGAGCACTGTGCAGAGCGAGTTGTTTCTTAGCTTCCCAAAGAGCTGGAAGCAAGATGCTGTGGGGCCCAACTCGCCCTTTGGAAAGAAGCCTGCACGTTGTGCCTTTCAGCTCTAGGGCAAAGTAGCACACCCAGAGCAGAAGTCCTACTTCAGCCAGATCAGGCCTGCAAAGAAACTGCGTTTCACAGGCCTTTGGAAGAGATGTTCCCGGTAGGCTGTAAGAGCACTGTGCAGAGCGAGTTGTTTCTTAGCTTCCCAAAGAGCTGGAAGCAAGATGCTGTGGGGCCCAACTCGCCCTTTGGAAAGAAGCCTGCACGTTGTGCCTTTCAGCTCTAGGGCAAAGTAGCACACCCAGAGCAGAAGTCCTACTTCAGCCAGATCAGGCCTGCAAAGAAACTGCGTTTCACAGGCCTTTGGAAGAGATGTTCCCGGTAGGCTGTAAGAGCACTGTGCAGAGCGAGTTGTTTCTTAGCTTCCCAAAGAGCTGGAAGCAAGATGCTGTGGGGCCCAACTCGCCCTTTGGAAAGAAGCCTGCACGTTGTGCCTTTCAGCTCTAGGGCAAAGTAGCACACCCAGAGCAGAAGTCCTACTTCAGCCAGATCAGGCCTGCAAAGAAACTGCGTTTCACAGGCCTTTGGAAGAGATGTTCCCGGTAGGCTGTAAGAGCACTGTGCAGAGCGAGTTGTTTCTTAGCTTCCCAAAGAGCTGGAAGCAAGATGCTGTGGGGCCCAACTCGCCCTTTGGAAAGAAGCCTGCACGTTGTGCCTTTCAGCTCTAGGGCAAAGTAGCACACCCAGAGCAGAAGTCCTACTTCAGCCAGATCAGGCCTGCAAAGAAACTGCGTTTCACAGGCCTTTGGAAGAGATGTTCCCACTAGGCTGTAAGAGCACTGTGCAGAGCGAGTTGTTTCTTAGCTTCCCAAAGAGCTGGAAGCAAGATGCTGTGGGGCCCAACTCGCCCTTTGGAAAGAAGCCTGCACGTTGTGCCTTTCAGCTCTAGGGCAAAGTAGCACACCCAGAGCAGAAGTCCTACTTCAGCCAGATCAGGCCTGCAAAGAAACTGCGTTTCACAGGCCTTTGGAAGAGATGTTCCCGGTAGGCTGTAAGAGCACTGTGCAGAGCGAGTTGTTTCTTAGCTTCCCAAAGAGCTGGAAGCAAGATGCTGTGGGGCCCAACTCGCCCTTTGGAAAGAAGCCTGCACGTTGTGCCTTTCAGCTCTAGGGCAAAGTAGCACACCCAGAGCAGAAGTCCTACTTCAGCCAGATCAGGCCTGCAAAGAAACTGCGTTTCACAGGCCTTTGGAAGAGATGTTCCCGGTAGGCTGTAAGAGCACTGTGCAGAGCGAGTTGTTTCTTAGCTTCCCAAAGAGCTGGAAGCAAGATGCTGTGGGGCCCAACTCGCCCTTTGGAAAGAAGCCTGCACGTTGTGCCTTTCAGCTCTAGGGCAAAGTAGCACACCCAGAGCAGAAGTCCTACTTCAGCCAGATCAGGCCTGCAAAGAAACTGCGTTTCACAGGCCTTTGGAAGAGATGTTCCCGGTAGGCTGTAAGAGCACTGTGCAGAGCGAGTTGTTTCTTAGCTTCCCAAAGAGCTGGAAGCAAGATGCTGTGGGGCCCAACTCGCCCTTTGGAAAGAAGCCTGCACGTTGTGCCTTTCAGCTCTAGGGCAAAGTAGCACACCCAGAGCAGAAGTCCTACTTCAGCCAGATCAGGCCTGCAAAGAAACTGCGTTTCACAGGCCTTTGGAAGAGATGTTCCCGGTAGGCTGTAAGAGCACTGTGCAGAGCGAGTTGTTTCTTAGCTTCCCAAAGAGCTGGAAGCAAGATGCTGTGGGGCCCAACTCGCCCTTTGGAAAGAAGCCTGCACGTTGTGCCTTTCAGCTCTAGGGCAAAGTAGCACACCCAGAGCAGAAGTCCTACTTCAGCCAGATCAGGCCTGCAAAGAAACTGCGTTTCACAGGCCTTTGGAAGAGATGTTCCCGGTAGGCTGTAAGAGCACTGTGCAGAGCGAGTTGTTTCTTAGCTTCCCAAAGAGCTGGAAGCAAGATGCTGTGGGGCCCAACTCGCCCTTTGGAAAGAAGCCTGCACGTTGTGCCTTTCAGCTCTAGGGCAAAGTAGCACACCCAGAGCAGAAGTCCTACTTCAGCCAGATCAGGCCTGCAAAGAAACTGCGTTTCACAGGCCTTTGGAAGAGATGTTCCCGGTAGGCTGTAAGAGCACTGTGCAGAGCGAGTTGTTTCTTAGCTTCCCAAAGAGCTGGAAGCAAGATGCTGTGGGGCCCAACTCGCCCTTTGGAAAGAAGCCTGCACGTTGTGCCTTTCAGCTCTAGGGCAAAGTAGCACACCCAGAGCAGAAGTCCTACTTCAGCCAGATCAGGCCTGCAAAGAAACTGCGTTTCACAGGCCTTTGGAAGAGATGTTCCCGGTAGGCTGTAAGAGCACTGTGCAGAGCGAGTTGTTTCTTAGCTTCCCAAAGAGCTGGAAGCAAGATGCTGTGGGGCCCAACTCGCCCTTTGGAAAGAAGCCTGCACGTTGTGCCTTTCAGCTCTAGGGCAAAGTAGCACACCCAGAGCAGAAGTCCTACTTCAGCCAGATCAGGCCTGCAAAGAAACTGCGTTTCACAGGCCTTTGGAAGAGATGTTCCCGGTAGGCTGTAAGAGCACTGTGCAGAGCGAGTTGTTTCTTAGCTTCCCAAAGAGCTGGAAGCAAGATGCTGTGGGGCCCAACTCGCCCTTTGGAAAGAAGCCTGCACGTTGTGCCTTTCAGCTCTAGGGCAAAGTAGCACACCCAGAGCAGAAGTCCTACTTCAGCCAGATCAGGCCTGCAAAGAAACTGCGTTTCACAGGCCTTTGGAAGAGATGTTCCCGGTAGGCTGTAAGAGCACTGTGCAGAGCGAGTTGTTTCTTAGCTTCCCAAAGAGCTGGAAGCAAGATGCTGTGGGGCCCAACTCGCCCTTTGGAAAGAAGCCTGCACGTTGTGCCTTTCAGCTCTAGGGCAAAGTAGCACACCCAGAGCAGAAGTCCTACTTCAGCCAGATCAGGCCTGCAAAGAAACTGCGTTTCACAGGCCTTTGGAAGAGATGTTCCCGGTAGGCTGTAAGAGCACTGTGCAGAGCGAGTTGTTTCTTAGCTTCCCAAAGAGCTGGAAGCAAGATGCTGTGGGGCCCAACTCGCCCTTTGGAAAGAAGCCTGCACGTTGTGCCTTTCAGCTCTAGGGCAAAGTAGCACACCCAGAGCAGAAGTCCTACTTCAGCCAGATCAGGCCTGCAAAGAAACTGCGTTTCACAGGCCTTTGGAAGAGATGTTCCCGGTAGGCTGTAAGAGCACTGTGCAGAGCGAGTTGTTTCTTAGCTTCCCAAAGAGCTGGAAGCAAGATGCTGTGGGGCCCAACTCGCCCTTTGGAAAGAAGCCTGCACGTTGTGCCTTTCAGCTCTAGGGCAAAGTAGCACACCCAGAGCAGAAGTCCTACTTCAGCCAGATCAGGCCTGCAAAGAAACTGCGTTTCACAGGCCTTTGGAAGAGATGTTCCCGGTAGGCTGTAAGAGCACTGTGCAGAGCGAGTTGTTTCTTAGCTTCCCAAGAGTTGGAAGCAAGATGCTGTGGGGCCCAACTCGCCCTTTGGAAAGAAGCCTGCACGTTGTGCCTTTCAGCTCTAGGGCAAAGTAGCACACCCAGAGCAGAATTCCTACTTCAGCCAGATCAGGCCTGCAAAGAAACTGCGTTTCACAGGCCTTTGGAAGAGATGTTCCCGGTATGCTGTAAGAGCACAGTGCAGCGCGAGTTGTTTCTTAGCT
>NW_027226820.1:0-33875 GCF_037783145.1 Equus przewalskii
TATATGGTTCCAGCAAGCCTGGCAGGTGATTCCAAAGTGTTCACCAACTGGTTGTGGCGTAGCCGGCAGGTGATTTTTGCGTGATCGGCAGGTGGTTCTGGCGAGTCGAGCAGGTGGTTCCGGCGTGCTCGGCTGGTGCTTCCGGGGTCATTGGCACGGGGTTCTGGCATGTCTGAGAGGTGGTTCCTGCATGCCCGGCAAGTGATTCCGGAGTGTTCGCCAAGTGGTTCTGGCATAGTCGGCAGGTGATTTTGGCATGTCCGGCAGGTGGTTCAGGCGAGTTGAGCAGGTGGTTCCAACGTGCTTGGCAGGTGCTTCCGGCGTCTCCGGCACGTGTTTCTGGCACATCTGACAGGTGGTTCCGGCATGCCCGAAAGGTGATTCCGGTCTGTCCGGTAGGTGGTTCCAGCCTGCACGGCATGTGGTTCTGGTACGTCTCAGAGGTGGTTGCGCATGCCCAACAGGTGATTCCGGACTGTCCGCCACATGGTTCTGGCACGTCTGAGAGGTGGTTCCGGCATGCCCGGCAGGTCATCCCAGAGAGTCCTCCAAGTGGTTTTGGCATAACACGCAGGTGATTTTGGCGTGTCTGGCAGGTTGTTCCGTTGTGCTTGGCAGGTGGTTCAGGCTTGGCCGGCAGGTGGTTCCAGACTGTCCAGGACGTGTTTCCAGCTTCTCCGGCAGGTGGTTCTGGTACGTCTGAGAGGTGGTTCCGCCATGGCTGGCAGGTGATGCCGGACCGTCCCCCAGGTGGTTCTGGCATAGCCAGCAGTTGATATTGGCCTGTCCGGCAGGTGGTTCCAGCGAGTCGAACAGGTGGCTCCGGCGTGCTCGGCAGGTGGTTCCGGTCTGTCCGGTAGGTGATTCCGGCGTGTCCGGCACGTGCTTCCGGCACGTCTGAGAGGTGGTTCCTGCATGCGCGACAGGTGGTTTCGGAGTGTCCGCCAGGTGGTTCTGGCGTACCCAGCAGGTGATTTTGGCGTGTCAGGCAGTGGTACCGGTGAGTCGAGCAGGTGGTTCTGGCGTGCTCAGCAGGTGGTTCAGGCGGTTCTGGCAGGTGGTATCCGTCTGTTCGGGGTGTGGTTCCAGCATCTCATGAACACGTTTCTGGCACGTCTGAGATGTGGTTCCAGCCGGCCCGACAGGTGTTTCCACAGTGTCCGCCAAGCGGTTCTGGCGTAGTTGGCAGGTGATTTTGGCATGTCAGGGAGGTGGTTCCAGCAAGCCCGGCAGGTGATTCCCAAGTGTTCCCCAACTGGTTGTGGCGTAGCCGGCAGGTGATTTTTGCGTGTCCGGCAGGTGGTTCTGGCGAGTCGAGCAGGTGGTTCCGGCGTGCTCGGCAGGTGCTTCCGGGGTCATTGGCACGTGGTTCTGGCATATCTGAGAGGTGGTTCCGGCATGCCCGGCAGGTGATTCCGGAGTGTTCGCCAAGTGCTTCCGGCGTAGCCGGCAGGTGATTTTGCATGTCCAGCGGTCGTTCCGGCGGGTCGAGCCGGTGGTTCCGGCGTGTCCGGCAGGTGGTTCCGGTCTGTCCGGCAGGTGGTTCTGTGGTGTCCGGCACGAGGTTCAGTCTGAGAGGCTGTGCCGGCATGCCCCTCACGTGATTCCGGCTTGTCCGCGAAGTGGTGCTGGTGTAGCGGGCAGGTGATTTTGGCGTGTCCGGCAGGTGGTTCAGGCGAGTTGAGCAGGTGGTTGCGACGTGCTCGGCAGGTGCTTCCGGCGTCTCCGGCACGTGTTTCTGGCACATCTGACTGGTGGTTCCGGCATGCCCAAAAGTTGATTCCGGTCGGTCCGGTAGGTGGTTCCGGCGTGCACGGCACGTGTTTCTGGTACGTCTCAGAGGTGGTTGCGTATGCCCAACAGGTGATTCCGGACTGTCCGCCACGTGCTTCTGGCACGTCTGAGAGGTGGTTCCAACATGCCCGGCAGGTCATTTCGGAGAGTCGTCCAAGTGGTTCTGGCGTAGCCCGCAGGTGATTTTGGCGTGTCCGGCACGTGGTTCTGCCGTGCTCGGCAGGTGGTTCAGGCATGGCCGTCACGTGGTTCCAGTCTGTCCAGGACGTGTTTCCAGCTTCTCCGGCAGGTGGTTCTGGTACGTCTGAGAGGTGGATCCGCCATGGCTGGCAGGTGATCCCGGACTGTCCCCCAGGTGGTTCTGGCATAGCCAGCAGTTGATATTGGTCTTTCCGGCAGGTGGTTCCAGCGAGTCGAACAGGTGGCCCCGGCGTGCTCGGCAGGTGGCTCCGGTCTGTCCGGTAGGTGATTCCGGCGTGTCCGGCACGTGCTTCCGGCACGTCTGAGAGGTGGTTCCGGCATGCGTGGCAGGTGATTCCGTAGTGTCCGCCAGGTGGTTCTGGCATACCCGGCAGGTGATTTTGGCGTGTCCGGCAGGTGTTTCTGGCGAGTCGAGCAGGTGGCTCCGGCATGCTCGGCAGGTGCTTCCGGCGTCTCCGGCACTTGGTTCTGGTGTGTCTGAGAGCTGGTTCCGGCATGTCCGGCAGATGATTCCGGAGTGTCCGCCAAGTGGTTCTGGCATACCCAGCAGGAGATTTTGGCGTGTCAGGGAGGTGGTACCGGTGAGTCGAGCAGGTGGTTCCGGCGTGCTCAGCAGGTGGTTCAGGCGGTTCTGGCAGGTGGTATCCGTCTGTTCGGGGTGTGGTTCCAGCATCTCATGAACACGTTTCTGGCACGTCTGAGATGTGGTTCCAGCCGGCCCGACAGGTGTTTCCGCAGTGTCCGCCAAGCGGTTCTGGCGTAGTTGGCAGGTGATTTTGGCATGACTGGCAGGAGGTTCCAGCAAGCCTGGCAGGTGATTCCAAAGTGTTCACCAACTGGTTGTGGCGTAGCCGGCAGGTGATTTTTGCGTGATCGGCAGGTGGTTCTGGCGAGTCGAGCAGGTGGTTCCGGCGTGCTCGGCTGGTGCTTCCGGGGTCATTGGCACGGGGTTCTGGCATGTCTGAGAGGTGGTTCCTGCATGCCCGGCAAGTGATTCCGGAGTGTTCACCAAGTGGTTCTGGCATAGTCGGCAGGTGATTTTGGCATGTCCGGCAGGTGGTTCAGGCGAGTTGAGCAGGTGGTTCCAACGTGCTTGGCAGGTGCTTCCGGCGTCTGCGGCACGTGTTTCTGGCACATCTGACAGGTGGTTCCGGCATGCCCGAAAGGTGATTCCGGTCTGTCCGGTATGTGGTTCCAGCCTGCACCGCATGTGGTTCTGGTACGTCTCAGAGGTGGTTGCGCATGCCCAACAGGTGATTCCGGACTGTCCGCCACATGGTTCTGGCACGTCTGAGAGGTGGTTCCGGCATGCCCGGCAGGTCATCCCAGAGAGTCGTCCAAGTGGTTCTGGCATAACACGCAGGTGATTTTGGCGTGTCTGGCAGGTTGTTCCGTTGTGCTTGGCAGGTGGTTCAGGCTTGGCCGGCAGGTGGTTCCAGACTGTCCAGGACGTGTTTCCAGCTTCTCCGGCAGGTGGTTCTGGTACGTGTGAGAGGTGGTTCCGCCATGGCTGGCAGGTGATTCCGGACCGTCCCCCAGGTGGTTCTGGCATAGCCAGCAGTTGATATTGGCCTGTCCGGCAGGTGGTTCCAGCGAGTCGAACAGGTGGCTCCGGCGTGCTCGGCAGGTGGTTCCGGTCTGTCTGGGAGGCGATTCCGGCGTGTCCGGCACGTCCTTCCGGCACGTCTGAGAGGTGGATCCGGCATGCGCGACAGGTGGTTTCGGAGTGTCCGCCAGGTGGTTCTGGCGTACCCGGCAGGTGATTTTGGCGTGTCCGGGAGGTGTTTCTGGCGAGTCGAGCAGGTGGCTCCGGCATGCTCGGCAGGTGCTTCCGGCGGCTCCGGCACTTGGTTCTGGTGTGTCTGAGAGCTGGTTCCGGCATGTCCCGCAGATGATTCCGGAGTGTCCGCCAAGTGGTTCTGGCATACCCGGCTGGTGATTTGGGCATGTCAGGTAGGTGGTTCCGGCGAGTCGAGCAGGTGGCTCCGGCGTGCTCGGCAGGTTGTTCAGACGGGTCTGGCAGGTGTTTTCCGTCTGTTCGGGGTGTGGTTCCAGCATCTCATGCACATGGTTCTGGCACGTCTGAGATGTGGTTCCGGCCGGCCCGACAGGTGTTTCCACAGTGTCCGCCAAGTGGTACTGGCGTAGTTGGCAGGTGATTTTGGCATGACCGGCAGGTGGTTCCAGCAAGCCCGGCAGGTGATTCCCAAGTGTTCCCCAACTGGTTGTGGCGTAGCCGGCAGCTGATTTTGGCGTGTCCGGCAGGTGGTTCTGGCGAGTCGAGCAGGTGGTTCCGGCGTGCTCGGCAGGTGCTTCCGGGGTCATTGGCACGTGGTTCTGGCATATCTGAGAGGTGGTTCCGGCATGCCCGGCAGGTGATTCCGGAGTGTTCGCCAAGTGTTTCCGGCGTAGCCGGCAGGTGATTT
This sequence comes from Equus przewalskii, assembly GCF_037783145.1. Lineage (NCBI taxonomy): Eukaryota > Metazoa > Chordata > Mammalia > Perissodactyla > Equidae > Equus > Equus przewalskii. The sequence goes on from NW_027226820.1 coordinate 4,422, forward strand.
TGCATGTCCAGCGGTCGTTCCGGCGGGTCGAGCCGGTGGGACCGGCGTGTCCGGCAGGTGGTTCCGGTCTGTCCGGCAGGTGGTTCTGTGGTGTCCGGCATGAGGTTCAGTCTGAGAGGCTGTGCCGGCATGGCCCTCAAGTGATTCCAGCTTGTCCCCGAAGTGGTGCTGGTGTAGCGGGCAGGTGATTTTGGCGTGTCCGGCAGGTGGTTCCGGCGAGTTGAGCAGGTGGTTGCGACGTGCTCGGCAGGTGCTTCCGGCGTCTCCGGCACGTGTTTCTGGCACATCTGACTGGTGGTTCCGGCATGCCCAAAAGTTGATTCCGGTCTGTCCGGTAGGTGGTTCCGGCGTGCACGGCACGTGGTTCTGGTACGTGTCAGAGGTGGTTGCGTATGCCCAACAGGTGATTCCGGACTGTCCGCCACGTGCTTCTGGCACGTCTGAGAGGTGGTTCCAACATGCCCGGCAGGTCATTTCGGAGAGTCGTCCAAGTGGTTCTGGCGTAGCCCGCAGGTGATTTTGGCGTGTCCGGCAGGTGGTTCCGCCGTGCTCGGCAGGTGGTTCAGGCATGGCCGTCACGTGGTTCCAGTCTGTCCAGGACGTGTTTCCACCTTCTCCGGCAGGTGGTTCTGGTACGTCTGAGAGGTGGTTCCGCCATGGCTGGCAGGTGATCCCGGACTGTCCCCCAGGTGGTTCTGGCATAGCCAGCAGTTGATATTGGCCTGTCCGGCAGGTGGTTCCAGCGAGTCGAACAGGTGGCTCCGGCGTTCTTGGCAGGTGGTTCCGGTCTGTCCGGTAGGTGGTTCCGGCGTGTCCGGCACGTGCTTCCGGCACGTCTGAGAGGTGGTTCCGGCATGCGCGGCAGGTGATTCCGTAGTGTCCGCCAGGTGGTTCTGGCGTACCCGGCAGGTGATTTTGGCGTGTCCGGCAGGTGTTTCTGGCGAGTCGAGCAGGTGGCTCCGGCGTGCTCGGCTGGTGCTTGCGGGGTCATTGGCACGGGGTTCTGGCATGTCTGAGAGGTGGTTCCTGCATGCCCGGCAAGTGATTCCGGAGTGTTCGCCAAGTGGTTCTGGCATAGTCGGCAGGTGATTTTGGCATGTCCGGCAGGTGGTTCAGGCGAGTTGAGCAGGTGGTTCCAACGTGCTTGGCAGGTGCTTCCGGCGTCTCCGGCGCGTGTTTCTGGCACATCTGACAGGTGGTTCCGGCATGCCCGAAAGGTGATTCCGGTCTGTCCGGTAGGTGGTTCCAGCCGGCACGGCATGTGGTTCTGGTACGTCTCAGAGGTGGTTGCGCATGCCCAACAGGTGATTCCGGACTGTCCGATACATGGTTCTGGCACGTCTGAGAGGTGGTTCCGGCATGCCCGGCAGGTCATCCCAGAGAGTCCTCCAAGTGGTTCTGGCATAACACGCAGGTGATTTTGTCGAGTCTGGCAGGTTGTTCCGTTGTGCTTGGCAGGTGTTTCAGGCTTGGCCGGCTGGTGGTTCCAGACTGTCCAGGACGTGTTCCCAGCTTCTCCGGCAGGTGATTCTGGTACGTCTGAGAGGTGGTTCCGCCATGGCTGGCAGGTGATTCCGGACCGTCCCCCAGGTGGTTCTGGCATAGCCAGCAGTTAATATTGGCATGTCCGGCAGGTGGTTCCAGCGAGTCGAACAGGTGGCTCCGGCGTGCTCGGCAGGTGGTTCCGGTCTGTCTGGTAGGTGATTCCGGCGTGTCCGGCACGTGCTTCAGGCACGTCTGAGAGGTGGTTCCGGCATGTGCGACAGGTGGTTTCGGAGTGTCCGCCAGGTGGTTCTGGCGTACCCGGCAGGTGATTTTGGCGTGTCCGGCAGGTGTTTCTGGCGAGTCGAGCAGGTGGCTCCGGCATGCTCGGCAGGTGCTTCCGGCGTCTCCGGCACTTGGTTCTGGTGTTTGAGATCTGGTTCCGGCATGTCCGGCAGATGATTCCGGAGTGTCCGCCAAGCGGTTCTGGCATACCCAGCAGGTGATTTTGGCGTGTCAGGGAGGTGGTACTGGTGAGTCGAGCAGGTGGCTCCGGCGTGCTCGGCAGGTTGTTCAGACGGGTCTGGCATGTGTTTTCCGTCTGTTCGGGGTGTGGTTCCAGCATCTCATGCACATGGTTCTGGCACGTCTGAGATGTGGTTCCGGCCGGCCCGACAGGTGTTTCCACAGTGTCCGCCAAGTGGTACTGGCGTAGTTGGCAGGTGATTTTGGCATGACCGGCAGGTGGTTCCAGCAAGCCCGGCAGGTGATTCCCAAGTGTTCCCCAACTGGTTGTGGCGTAGCCGGCAGGTGATTTTTGCGTGTCCGGCAGGTGGTTCTGGCGAGTCGAGCAGGTGGTTCCGGCGTGCTCGGCAGGTGCTTCCGGGGTCATTGGCACGTGGTTCTGGCATATCTGAGAGGTGGTACCGGCATGCCCGGCAGGTGATTCCGGAGTGTTCGCCAAGTGTTTCCGGCGTAGCCGGCAGGTGATTTTGCATGTCCAGCGGTCGTTCCGGCGGGTCGAGCCGGTGGTTCCGGCGTGTCCGGCAGGTGGTTCCGGTCTGTCCGGCAGGTGGTTCTGTGGTGTCCGGCACGAGGTTCAGTCTGAGAGGCTGTGCCGGCATGCCCCTCACGTGATTCCGGCTTGTCCCCGAAGTGGTGCTGGTGTAGCGGGCAGGTGATTTTGGCGTGTCCGGCAGGTGGTTCAGGCGAGTTGAGCAGGTGGTTGCGACGTGCTCGGCAGGTGCTTCCGGCGTCTCCGGCACGTGTTTCTGGCACATCTGACTGGTGGTTCCGGCATGCCCAAAAGTTGATTCCGGTCTTTCCGGTAGGTGGTTCCGGCGTGCACGGCACGTGGTTCTGGTACGTCTCAGAGTTGGTTGCGTATGCCCAACAGGTGATTCTGGAATGTCCGCCACGTGCTTCTGGCACGTCTGAGAGGTGGTTCCAACATGCCCGGCAGGTCATTTCGGAGAGTCGTCCAAGTGGTTCTGGCGTAGCCCGCAGGTGATTTTGGCGTGTCCGGCAGGTGGTTCCGCCGTGCTCGGCAGGTGGTTCAGGCATGGCCGTCACGTGGTTCCAGTCTGTCCAGGACGTGTTTCCAGCTTCTGCGGCAGGTGGTTCTGGTACGTCTGAGAGGTGGTTCCGCCATGGCTGGCAGGTGATCCCGGACTGTCCCCCAGGTGGTTCTGGCATAGCCAGCAGTTGATATTGGCCTGTCCGGCAGGTGGTTCCAGCGAGTCGAACAGGTGGCTCCGGCGTTCTTGGCAGGTGTTTCCGGTCTGTCCGGTAGGTGTTTCCGGCGTGTCTGGCACGTGCTTCCGGCACGTCTGAGAGGTGGTTCCGGCATGCGCGGCAGGTGATTCCGTAGTGTCCGCCAGGTGGTTCTGGCATACCCGGCAGGTGATTTCGGCGTGTCCGGCAGGTGTTTCTGGCGAGTCGAGCAGGTGGCTCCGGCATGCTCGGCAGGTGCTTCCGGCGTCTCCGGCACTTGGTTCTGGTGTGTCTGAGAGCTGGTTCCGGCATGTCCGGCAGATGATTCCGGAGTGTCCGCCAAGTGGTTCTGGCATACCCGGCTGGTGATTTGGGCATGTCAGGTAGGTGGTTCCGGCGAGTCGAGCAGGTGGCTCCGGCTTGCTCGGCAGGTTGTTCAGACGGGTCTGGCAGGTGTTTTACGTCTGTTCGGGGTGTGGTTCCTGCATCTCATGCACATGGTTCTGCCACGTCTGAGATGTGGTTCCGGCCGGCCCGACAGGTGTTTCCACAGTGTCCGCCAAGTGGTACTGGCGTAGTTGGCAGGTGATTTTGGCATGACCGGCAGGTGGTTCCAGCAAGCCCGGCAGGTGATTCCGAAGTGTTCCCCAACTGGTTGTGGCGTAGCCGGCAGGTGATTTTTGCGTGTCCGGCAGGTGGTTCTGGCGAGTCGAGCAGGTGGTTCCGGCGTGCTCGGCAGGTGCTTCCGGGGTCATTGGCACGTGGTTCTGGCATATCTGAGAGGTGGTTCCGGCATGCCCGGCAGGTGATTCCGGAGTGTTCGCCAAGTGTTTCCGGCGTAGCCGGCAGGTGATTTTGCATGTCCAGCGGTCGTTCCGGCGGCTCGAGCCGGTGGGACCGGCGTGTCCGGCAGGTGGTTCCGGTCTGTCCGGCAGGTGGTTCTGTGGTGTCCGGCATGAGGTTCAGTCTGAGAGGCTGTGCCGGCATGGCCCTCAAGTGATTCCAGCTTGTCCCCGAAGTGGTGCTGCTGTAGCGGGCAGGTGATTTTGGCGTGTCCGGCAGGTGGTTCCGGCGAGTTGAGCAGGTGGTTGCGACGTGCTCGGCAGGTGCTTCCGGCGTCTCCGGCACGTGTTTCTGGCACATCTGACTGGTGGTTCCGGCATGCCCAAAAGTTGATTCCGGTCTGTCCGGTAAGTGGTTCTGGCGTGCACGGCACGTGGTTCTGGTACGTGTCAGAGGTGGTTGCGTATGCCCAACAGGTGATTCCGGACTGTCCGCCACGTGCTTCTGGCACGTCTGAGAGGTGGTTCCAACATGCCCGGCAGGTCATTTCGGAGAGTCGTCCAAGTGGTTCTGGCGTAGCCCGCAGGTGATTTTGGCGTGTCCGGCAGGTGGTTCCGCCGTGCTCGGCAGGTGGTTCAGGCATGGCCGTCACGTGGTTCCAGTCTGTCCAGGACGTGTTTCCAGCTTCTCCGGCAGGTGGTTCTGGTACGTCTGAGAGGTGGTTCCGCCATGGCTGGCAGGTGATCCCGGACTGTCCCCCAGGTGGTTCTGGCATAGCCAGCACTTGATATTGGCCTGTCCGGCAGGTGGTTCCAGCGAGTCGAACAGGTGGCTCCGGCGTTCTTGGCAGGTGGTTCCGGTCTGTCCGGTAGGTGGTTCCGGCGTGTCCGGCACGTGCTTCCGGCACGTCTGAGAGGTGGTTCCGGCATGCGCGGCAGGAGATTCCGTAGTGTCCGCCAGGTGGTTCTGGCGTACCCGGCAGGTGATTTTGGCGTGTCCGGCAGGTGTTTCTGGCGAGTCGAGCAGGTGGCTCCGGCGTGCTCGGCTGGTGCTTGCGGGGTCATTGGCACGGGGTTCTGGCATGTCTGAGAGGTGGTTCCTGCATGCCCGGCAAGTGATTCCGGAGTGTTCGCCAAGTGGTTCTGGCATAGTCGGCAGGTGATTTTGGCATGTCCGGCAGGTGGTTCAGGCGAGTTGAGCAGGTGGTTCCAACGTGCTTGGCAGGTGCTTCCGGCGTCTCCGGCGCGTGTTTCTGGCACATCTGACAGGTGGTTCCGGCATGCCCGAAAGGTGATTCCGGTCTGTCCGGTAGGTGGTTCCAGCCGGCACGGCATGTGGTTCTGGTACGTCTCAGAGGTGGTTGCGCATGCCCAACAGGTGATTCCGGACTGTCCGCCACATGGTTCTGGCACGTCTGAGAGGTGGTTCCGGCATGCCCGGCAGGTCATCCCAGAGAGTCCTCCAAGTGGTTCTGGCATAACACGCAGGTGATTTTGGCGTGTCTGGCAGGTTGTTCCGTTGTGCTTGGCAGGTGGTTCAGGCTTGGCCGGCAGGTGGTTCCAGACTGTCCAGGACGTGTTTCCAGCTTCTCCGGCAGGTGGTTCTGGTACGTCTGAGAGGTGGTTCCGTCATGGCTGGCAGGTGATTCCGGACCGTCCCCCAGGTGGTTCTGGCATAGCCAGCAGTTGATATTGGCCTGTCCGGCAGGTGGTTCCAGCGAGTCGAACAGGTGGCTCCGGCGTGCTCGGCAGGTGGTTCCGGTCTGTCCGGTAGGTGATTCCGGCGTGTCCGTCACGTGCTTCCGGCACGTCTGAGAGGTGGTTCCGGCATGCGCGGCAGGTGATTCCGTAGTGTCCGCCAGGTGGTTCTGGCATACCCGGCAGGTGATTTTGGCGTGTCGGGCAGGTGTTTCTGGCGAGTCGAACAGGTGGTTCCGGCATGCTCGGCAGGTGCTTCCGGCGTCTCCGGCACTTGGTTCTGGTGTGTCTGAGAGCTGGTTCCGGCATGTCCGGCAGATGATTCCGGAGTGTCCGCCAAGTGGTTCTGGCATACCCGGCTGGTGATTTGGGCATGTCAGGTAGGTGGTTCCGGCGAGTCGAGCAGCTGGCTCCGGCGTGCTCGGCAGGTTGTTCAGACGGGTCTGGCAGGTGTTTTCCGTCTGTTCAGGGTGTGGTTCCAGCATCTCATGCACATGGTTCTGGCACGTCTGAGATGTGGTTCCGGCCGGCCCGACAGGTGTTTCCGCAGTGTCCGCCAAGCGGTTCTGGCGTAGTTGGCAGGTGATTTTGGCATGACTGGCAGGTGGTTCCAGCAAGCCTGGCAGGTGATTCCAAAGTGTTCACCAACTGGTTGTGGCGTAGCCGGCAGGTGATTTTTGCGTGATCGGCAGGTGGTTCTGGCGAGTCGAGCAGGTGGTTCCGGCGTGCTCGGCTGGTGCTTCCGGGGTCATTGGCACGGGGTTCTGGCATGTCTGAGAGGTGGTTCCTACACGCCCGGCAAGTGATTCCGGAGTGTTCGCCAAGTGGTTCCGGCATAGTCGGCAGGTGATTTTGGCATGTCCGGCAGGTGGTTCAGGCGAGTTGAGCAGGTGGTTCCAACGTGCTTGGCAGGTGCTTCCGGCGTCTCCGGCACGTGTTTCTGGCACATCTGACAGGTGGTTCCGGCATGCCCGAAAGGTGATTCCGGTCTGTCTGGTAGGTGGTTCCAGCCTGCACGGCATGTGGTTCTGGTACGTCTCAGAGGTGGTTGCGCATGCCCAACAGGTGATTCCGGACTGTCCGCCACATGGTTCTGGCACGTCTGAGAGGTGGTTCCGGCATGCCCGGCAGGTCATCCCAGAGAGTCCTCCAAGTGGTTCTGGCATAACACGCAGGTGATTTTGTCGAGTCTGGCAGGTTGTTCCGTTGTGCTTGGCAGGTGTTTCAGGCTTGGCCGGCTGGTGGTTCCAGACTGTCCAGGACGTGTTCCCAGCTTCTCCGGCAGGTGATTCTGGTACGTCTGAGAGGTGGTTCCGCCATGGCTGGCAGGTGATTCCGGACCGTCCCCCAGGTGGTTCTGGCATAGCCAGCAGTTGATATTGGCCTGTCCGACAGGTGGTTCCAGCGAGTCGAACAGGTGGCTCCGGCGTTCTTGGCAGGTGTTTCCGGTCTGTCCGGTAGGTGTTTCAGGCGTGTCTGGCACGTGCTTCCGGCACGTCTGAGAGGTGGTTCCGGCATGCGCGGCAGGTGATTCCGTAGTGTCCGCCAGGTGGTTCTGGCATACCCGGCAGGTGATTTTGGCGTGTCCGGCAGGTGTTTCTGGCGAGTCGAGCAGGTGGCTCCGGCATGCTCGGCAGGTGCTTCCGGCGTCTCCGGCACTTGGTTCTGGTGTGTCTGAGATCTGGTTCCGGCATGTCCGGCAGATGATTCCGGAGTGTCCGCCAAGTGGTTCTGGCATACCCAGCAGGTGATTTTGGCGTGTCAGGGAGGTGGTACTGGTGAGTCGAGCAGGTGGCTCCGGCGTGCTCGGCAGGTTGTTCAGACGGGTCTGGCATGTGTTTTCCGTCTGTTCGGGGTGTGGTTCCAGCATCTCATGCACATGGTTCTGGCACGTCTGAGATGTGGTTCCGGCCGGCCCGACAGGTGTTTCCACAGTGTCCGCCAAGTGGTACTGGCGTAGTTGGCAGGTGATTTTGGCATGACCGGCAGGTGGTTCCAGCAAGCCCGGCAGGTGATTCCCAAGTGTTCCCCAACTGGTTGTGGCGTAGCCGGCAGGTGATTTTTGCGTGTCCGGCAGGTGGTTCTGGCGAGTCGAGCAGGTGGTTCCGGCGTGCTCGGCAGGTACTTCCGGGGTCATTGGCATGTGGTTCTGGCCTATCTGAGAGGTGGTTCCGGCATGCCCGGCAGGTGATTCCGGAGTGTTCGCCAAGTGTTTCCGGCGTAGCCGGCAGGTGATTTTGCATGTCCAGCGGTCGTTCCGGCGGGTCGAGCCGGTGGTTCCGGCGTGTCCGGCAGGTGGTTCCGGTCTGTCCGGCAGGTGGTTCTGTGGTGTCCGGCACGAGGTTCAGTCTGAGAGGCTGTGCCGGCATGCCCCTCACGTGATTCCGGCTTGTCCCCGAAGTGGTGCTGGTGTAGCGGGCAGGTGATTTTGGCGTGTCCGGCAGGTGGTTCAGGCGAGTTGAGCAGGTGGTTGCGACGTGCTCGGCAGGTGCTTCCGGCGTCTCCGGCACGTGTTTCTGGCACATCTGACTGGTGGTTCCGGCATGCCCAAAAGTTGATTCCGGTCTTTCCGGTAGGTGGTTCCGGCGTGCACGGCACGTGGTTCTGGTACGTCTCAGAGGTGGTTGCGTATGCCCAACAGGTGATTCTGGAATGTCCGCCACGTGCTTCTGGCACGTCTGAGAGGTGGTTCCAACATGCCCGGCAGGTCATTTCGGAGAGTCGTCCAAGTGGTTCTGGCGTAGCCCGCAGGTGATTTTGGCGTGTCCGGCAGGTGGTTCCGCCGTGCTCGGCAGGTGGTTCAGGCATGGCCGTCACGTGGTTCCAGTCTGTCCAGGACGTGTTTCCAGCTTCTGCGGCTGGTGGTTCTGGTACGTCTGAGAGGTGGTTCCGCCATGGCTGGCAGGTGATCCCGGACTGTCCCCCAGGTGGTTCTGGCATAGCCAGCAGTTGATATTGGCCTGTCCGACAGGTGGTTCCAGCGAGTCGAACAGGTGGCTCCGGCGTTCTTGGCAGGTGGTTCCGGTCTGTCCGGTAGGTGTTTCCGGCGTGTCTGGCACGTGCTTCCGGCACGTCTGAGAGGTGGTTCCGGCATGCGCGGCAGGTGATTCCGTAGTGTCCGCCAGGTGGTTCTGGCATACCCGGCAGGTGATTTTGGCGTGTCCGGCAGGTGTTTCTGGCGAGTCGAGCAGGTGGCTCCGGCATGCTCGGCAGGTGCTTCCGGCGTCTCCGGCACTTGGTTCTGGTGTGTCTGAGAGCTGGTTCCGGCATGTCCGGCAGATGATTCCGGAGTGTCCGCCAAGTGGTTCTGGCATACCCAGCAGGTGATTTTGGCGTGTCAGGGAGGTGGTACTGGTGAGTCGAGCAGGTGGTTCCGGCGTGCTCAGCAGGTGGTTCAGGCGGTTCTGGCAGGTGGTATCCGTCTGTTCGGGGTGTGGTTCCAGCATCTCATGAACACGTTTCTGGCACGTCTGAGATGTGGTTCCAGCCGGCCCGACAGGTGTTTCCGCAGTGTCCGCCAAGCGATTCTGGCGTAGTTGGCAGGTTATTTTGGCATGACCGGGAGGTGGTTCCAGCAAGCCTGGCAGGTGATTCCAAAGTGTTCACCAACTGGTTGTGGCGTAGCCGGCAGGTGATTTTTGCGTGATCGGCAGGTGGTTCTGGCGAGTCGAGCAGGTGGTTCCGGCGTGCTCGGCTGGTGCTTCCGGGGTCATTGGCACGGGGTTCTGGCATGTCTGAGAGGTGGTTCCTGCATGCCCGGCAAGTGATTCCCGAGTGTTCGCCAAGTGGTTCTGGCATAGTCGGCAGGTGATTTTGGCATGTCCGGCAGGTGGTTCAGGCGAGTTGAGCAGGTGGTTCCAACGTGCTTGGCAGGTGCTTACAGCGTCTCCGGCACGTGTTTCTGGCACATCTGACAGGTGGTTCCGGCATGCCCGAAAGGTGATTCCGGTCTGTCCGGTAGGTGGTTCCAGCCTGCACGGCATGTGGTTCTGGTACGTCTCAGAGGTGGTTGCGCATGCCCAACAGGTGATTCCGGACTGACCGCCACATGGTTCTGGCACGTCTGAGAGGTAGTTCCGGCATGCCCGGCAGGTCATCCCAGAGAGTCCTCCAAGTGGTTCTGGCATAACACGCAGGTGATTTTGGCGTGTCTGGCAGGTTGTTCCGTTGTGCTTGGCAGGTGGTTCAGGCTTGGCCGGCAGGTGGTTCCAGACTGTCCAGGACGTGTTTCCAGCTTCTCCGGCAGGTGGTTCTGGTGCGTCTGAGAGGTGGTTCCGCCATGGCTGGCAGGTGATTCCGGACCGTCCCCCAGGTGGTTCTGGCATAGCCAGCAGTTGATATTGGCCTGTCCGGCAGGTGGTTCCAGCGAGTTGAACAGGTGGCTCCGGTGTGCTCGGCAGGTGGTTCCGGTCTGTCCGGTAGGTGATTCCGGCGTGTCCGGCACGTGCTTCCGGCGCGTCTGAGAGGTGGTTCCGGCATGCGGGACAGGTGGTTTCGGAGTGTCCACCAGGTGGTTCTGGCGTACCCGGCAGGTGATTTTGGCGTCTCCGGCAGGTGTTTCTGGCGAGTCGAGCAGGTGGCTCCGGCATGCTCGGCAGGTGCTTCCGGCGTCTCCGGCACGTGGTTCTGGTGTGTCTGAGAGCTGGTTCCGGCATGTCCGGCAGATGATTCCGGAGTGTTCGCCAAGTGGTTCTGGCATACTCGGCTGGTGATTTGGGCATGTCAGGTAGGTGGTTCCGGCGAGTCGAGCAGGTGGCTCCGGCGTGCTCGGCACGTTGTCCAGACGGGTCTGGCAGGAGTTTTCCGTCTGTTCGGGGTGTGGTTCCAGCATCTCATGCACATGGTTCTGGCACGTCTGAGATGTGGTTCCGGCCGGCCCGACAGGTGTTTCCACAGTGTCCGCCAAGTGGTACTGGCGTAGTTGGCAGGTGATTTTGGCATGACCGGCAGGTGGTTCCAGCAAGCCCGGCAGGTGATTCCCAAGTGTTCCACAACTGGTTGTGGCGTAGCCGGCAGGTGATTTTTGCGTGTCCGGCAGGTGGTTCTGGCGAGTCGAGCAGGTGGTTCCGGCGTGCTCGGCAGGTGCTTCCGGGGTCATTGGCACGTGGTTCTGGCATATCTGAGAGGTGGTTCCGGCATGCCCGGCAGGTGATTCCGGAGTGTTCGCCAAGTGTTTCCGGCGTAGCCGGCAGGTGATTTTGCATGTCCAGCGGTCGTTCCGGCGGGTCGAGCCGGTGGTTCCGGCGTGTCCGGCAGGTGGTTCCGGTCTGTCCGGCAGGTGGTTCTGTGGTGTCCGGCATGAGGTTCAGTCTGAGAGGCTGTGCCGGCATGGCCCTCAAGTGATTCCAGCTTGTCCGCAAAGTGGTGCTGGTGTAGCGGGCAGGTGATTTTGGCGTGTCCAGTAGGTGGTTCAGGCGAGTTGAGCAGGTGGTTGCGACGTGCCCGGCAGGTGCTTCCGGCGTCTCCGGCACGTGTTTCTGGCACATCTGACTGGTGGTTCCGGCATGCCCAAAAGTTGATTCCGGTCTGTCCGGTAGGTGGTTCCGGCGTGCACGGCACGTGGTTCTGGTACGTGTCAGTGGTGGTTGCGTATGCCCAACAGGTGATTCCGGACTGTCCGCCACGTGCTTCTGGCACGTCTGAGAGGTGGTTCCAACATGCCCGGCAGGTCATTTCGGAGAGTCGTCCAAGTGGTTCTGGCGTAGCCCGCAGGTGATTTTGGCGTGTCCGGCAGGTGGTTCCGCCGTGCTCGGCAGGTGGTTCAGGCATGGCCGTCACGTGGTTCCAGTCTGTCCAGGGTGTGTTTCCAGCTTCTGCGGCAGGTGGTTCTGGTTCGTCTGAGAGGTGGTTCCGCCATGGCTGGCAGGTGATCCTGGACTGTCCCCCAGGTGGTTCTGGCATAGCCAGCAGTTGATATTGGCCTGTCCGGCAGGTGGTTCCAGCGAGTCGAACAGGTGGCTCCGGCGTTCTTGGCAGGTGGTTCCGGTCTGTCCGGTAGGTGGTTCCGGCGTGTCCGGCACGTGCTTCCGGCACGTCTGAGAGGTGGTTCCGGCATGCGCGGCAGGTGATTCCGTAGTGTCCGCCAGGTGGTTCTGGCGTACCCGGCAGGTGATTTTGGCGTGTCCGGCAGGTGTTTCTGGCGAGTCGAGCAGGTGGCTCCGGCGTGCTCGGCTGGTGCTTGCGGGGTCATTGGCACGGGGTTCTGGCATGTCTGAGAGGTGGTTCCTGCATGCCCGGCAAGTGATTCCGGAGTGTTCGCCAAGTGGTTCTGGCATAGTTGGCAGGTGATTTTGGCATGTCCGGCAGGTGGTTCAGGCGAGTTGAGCAGGTGGTTCCAACGTGCTTGGCAGGTGCTTCCGGCGTCTCCGGCGCGTGTTTCTGGCACATCTGACAGGTGGTTCCGGCATGCCCGAAAGGTGATTCCGGTCTGTCCGGTAGGTGGTTCCAGCCGGCACGGCATGCGGTTCTGGTACGTCTCAGAGGTGGTTGCGCATGCCCAACAGGTGATTCCGGACTGTCCGCCACATGGTTCTGGCACGTCTGAGAGGTGGTTCCGGCATGCCCGGCAGGTCATCCCAGAGAGTCCTCCAAGTGGTTCTGGCATAACACGCAGGTGATTTTGGCGTGTCTGGCAGGTTGTTCCGTTGTGCTTGGCAGGTGGTTCAGGCTTGGCCGGCAGGTGGTTCCAGACTGTCCAGGACGTGTTTCCAGCTTCTCCGGCAGGTGGTTCTGGTACGTCTGAGAGGTGGTTCCGCCATGGCTGGCAGGTGATTCTGGACCGTCCCCCAGGTGGTTCTGCCATAGCCAGCAGTTGATATTGGCCTGTCCGGCAGGTGGTTCCAGCGAGTCGAACAGGTGGCTCCGGCGTGCTCGGCAGGTGGTTCCGGTCTGTCCGGTAGGTGATTCCGGCGTGTCTGGCACGTGCTTCCGGCACGTCTGAGAGGTGGTTCCGGCATGCGCGGCAGGTGATTCCGTAGTGTCCGCCAGGTGGTTCTGGCATACCCGGCAGGTGATTTTGGCGTGTCGGGCAGGTGTTTCTGGCGAGTCGAACAGGTGGTTCCGGCATGCTCGGCAGGTGCTTCCGGCGTCTCCGGCACTTGGTTCTGGTGTGTCTGAGAGCTGGTTCCGGCATGTCCGGCAGATGATTCCGGAGTGTCCGCCAAGTGGTTCTGGCATACCCAGCAGGTGATTTTGGCGTGTCAGGGAGGTGGTACCGGTGAGTCGAGCAGGTGGTTCCGGCGTGCTCAGCAGGTGGTTCAGGCGGTTCTGGCAGGTGGTATCCGTCTGTTCGGGGTGTGGTTCCAGCATCTCATGAACACGTTTCTGGCATGTCTGAGATGTGGTTCCAGCCGGCCCGACAGGTGTTTCCGCAGTGTCCGCCAAGCTGTTCTGGCGTAGATGGCAGGTGATTTTGGCATGACTGGCAGGTGGTTCCAGCAAGCCTGGCAGGTGATTCCAAAGTGTTCACCAACTGGTTGTGGCATAGCCGGCAGGTGATTTTTGCGTGATCAGCAGGTGGTTCTGGCGAGTCGAGCAGGTGGTTCCGGCGTGCTCGGCTGGTGCTTCCGGGGTCATTGGCACGGGGTTCTGGCATGTCTGAGAGGTGGTTCCTGCATGCCCGGCAAGTGATTCCGGAGTGTTCGCCAAGTGGTTCTGGCATAGTCGGCCGGTGATTTTGGCATGTCCGGCAGGTGGTTCAGGCGAGTTGAGCAGGTGGTTCCAACGTGCTTGGCAGGTGCTTCCGGCGTCTCCGGCACGTGTTTCTGGCACATCTGACAGGTGGTTCCGGCATGCCCGAAAGGTGATTCCGGTCTGTCCGGTAGGTGGTTCCAGCCTGCACGGCATGTGGTTCTGGTACGTCTCAGAGGTGGTTGCGCATGCCCAACAGGTGATTCCGGACTGTCCGCCACATGGTTCTGGCACGTCTGAGAGGTGGTTCCAGCATGCCCGGCAGGTCATCCCAGAGAGTCCTCCAAGTGGTTCTGGCATAACACGCAGGTGATTTTGTCGAGTCTGGCAGGTTGTTCCGTTGTGCTTGGCAGGTGTTTCAGGCTTGGCCGGCAGGTGGTTCCAGACTGTCCAGGACGTGTTTCCAGCTTCTCCGGCAGGTGGTTCTGGTACGTCTGAGAGGTGGTTCCGCCATGGCTGGCAGGTGATTCCGGACCGTCCCCCAGGTGGTTCTGGCATAGCCAGCAGTTGATATTGGCCTGTCCGGCAGGTGGTTCCAGCGAGTCGAACAGGTGGCTCCGGCGTGCTCGGCAGGTGGTTCCGGTCTGTCTGGTAGGTGATTCCGGCGTGTCCGGCACGTGCTTCAGGCACGTCTGAGAGGTGGTTCCGGCATGCGCGACAGGTGGTTTCGGAGTGTCCGCCAGGTGGTTCTGGCGTACCCGGCAGGTGATTTTGGCGTGTCCGGCAGGTGTTTCTGGCGAGTCGAGCAGGTGGCTCCGGCATGCTCGGCAGGTGCTTCCGGCGTCTCCGGCACTTGGTTCTTGTGTGTCTGAGAGCTGGTTCCGGCATGTCCGGCAGATGATTCCGGAGTGTCCGCCAAGTGGTTCTGGCATACCCGGCTGGTGATTTGGGCATGTCAGGTAGGTGGTTCCGGCGAGTCGAGCAGGTGGCTCCGGCGTGCTCGGCACGTTGTTCAGACGGGTCTGACAGGTGTTTTCCGTCTGTTCGGGGTGTGGTTCCAGCATCTCATGCACATGGTTCTGGCACGTCTGAGATGTGGTTCCGGCCGGCCCGACAGGTGTTTCCACAGTGTCCGCCAAGTGGTACTGGCGTAGTTGGCAGGTGATTTTGGCATGACCGGCAGGTGGTTCCAGCAAGCCCAGCAGGTGATTCCGAAGTGTTCCCCAACTGGTTGTGGCGTAGCCGGCAGGTGATTTTTGCGTGTCCGGCAGGTGGTTCTGGCGAGTCGAGCAGGTGGTTCCGGCGTGCTCGGCAGGTGCTTCCGGGGTCATTGGCACGTGGTTCTGGCATATCTGAGAGGTGGTTCCGGCATGCCCGGCAGGTGATTCCGGAGTGTTCGCCAAGTGTTTCCGGCGTAGCCGGCAGGTGATTTTGCATGTCCAGCGGTCGTTCCGGCGGGTCGAGCCGGTGGTTCCGGCGTTTCCGGCAGGTGGTTCCGGTCTGTCCGGCAGGTGGTTCTGTGGTGTCCGGCATGAGGTTCAGTCTGAGAGGCTGTGCCGGCATGCCCCTCACGTGATTCCGGCTTGTCCCCGAAGTGGTGCTGGTGTAGCGGGCAGGTGATTTTGGCATGTCCGGCAGGTGGTTCCGGCGAGTTGAGCAGGTGGTTGCGACGTGCTCGGCAGGTGCTTCCGGCGTCTCCGGCACGTGTTTCTGGCACATCTGACTGGTGGTTCCGGCATGCCCAAAAGTTGATTCCGGTCTGTCCGGTAGGTGGTTCCGGCGTGCACGGGACGTGGTTCTGGTACGTGTCAGAGGTGGTTGCGTATGCCCAACAGGTGATTCCGGACTGTCCGCCACGTGCTTCTGGCACGTCTGAGAGGTGGTTCCAACATGCCCGGCAGGTCATTTCGGAGAGTCGTCCAAGTGGTTCTGGCGTAGCCCGCAGGTGATTTTGGCGTGTCCGGCAGGTGGTTCCGCCGTGCTCAGCAGGTGGTTCAGGCATGGCCGTCACGTGGTTCCAGTCTGTCCAGGACGTGTTTCCAGCTTCTCCGGAAGGTGGTTCTGGTACGTCTGAGAGGTGGTTCCGCCATGGCTGGCAGGTGATCCCGGACTGTCCCCCAGGTGGTTCTGGCATAGCCAGCAGTTGATATTGGCCTGTCCGGCAGGTGGTTCCAGCGAGTCGAACAGGTGGCTCCGGCGTTCTTGGCAGGTGGTTCCGGTCTGTCCGGTAGGTGGTTCCGGCGTGTCCGGCACGTGCTTCCGGCACGTCTGAGAGGTGGTTCCGGCATGCGCGGCAGGTGATCCCGTAGTGTCCGCCAGGTGGTTCTGGCGTACCCGGCAGGTGATTTTGGCGTGTCCGGCAGGTGTTTCTGGCGAGTCGAGCAGGTGGCTCCGGCATGCTCGGCAGGTGCTTCCGGCGTCTCCGGCACTTGGTTCTGGTGTGTCTGAGAGCTGGTTCCGGCATGTCCGGCAGATGATTCCGGAGTGTCCGCCAAGTGGTTCTGGCATACCCAGCAGGTGATTTTGGCGTGTCAGGGAGGTGGTACCGGTGAGTCGAGCAGGTGGTTCCGGCGTGCTCAGCAGGTGGTTCTGGCGGTTCTGGCAGGTGGTATCCGTCTGTTCGGGGTGTGGTTCCAGCATCTCATGAACACGTTTCTGGCACGTCTGAGATGTGGTTCCAGCCGGCCCGACAGGTGTTTCCGAAGTGTCCGCCAAGCGGTTCTGGCGTAGTTGGCAGGTGATTTTGGCATGACTGGCAGGAGGTTCCAGCAAGCCTGGCAGGTGATTCCAAAGTGTTCACCAACTGGTTGTGGCGTAGCCGGCAGGTGATTTTTGCGTGATCGGCAGGTGGTTCTGGCGAGTCGAGCAGGTGGTTCCGGCGTGCTCGGCTGGTGCTTCCGGGGTCATTGGCACGGGGTTCTGGCATGTCTGAGAGGTGGTTCCTGCATGCCCGGCAAGTGATTCCGGAGTGTTCGCCAAGTGGTTCTGGCATAGTCGGCAGGTGATTTTGGCATGTCCGGCAGGTGGTTCAGGCGAGTTGAGCAGGTGGTTCCAACGTGCTTGGCAGGTGCTTCCGGCGTCTCCGGCACGTGTTTCTGGCACATCTGACAGGTGGTTCCGGCATGCCCGAAAGGTGATTCCGGTCTGTCCGGTAGGTGGTTCCAGCCTGCACGGCATGTGGTTCTGGTACGTCTCAGAGGTGGTTGCGCATGCCCAACAGGTGATTCCGGACTGTCCGCCACATGGTTCTGGCACGTCTGAGAGGTGGTTCCGGCATGCCCGGCAGGTCATCCCAGAGAGTCCTCCAAGTGGTTCTGGCATAACACGCAGGTGATTTTGGCGTGTCTGGCAGGTTGTTCCGTTCTGCTTGGCAGGTGGTTCAGGCTTGGCCGGCAGGTGGTTCCAGACTGTCCAGGACGTGTTTCCAGCTTCTCCGGCAGGTGGTTCTGGTACGTCTGAGAGGTGGTTCCGCCATGGCTGGCAGGTGATTCCGGACCGTCCCCCAGGTGGTTCTGGCATAGCCAGCAGTTGATATTGGCCTGTCCGGCAGGTGGTTCCAGCGAGTCGAACAGGTGGCTCCGGCGTGCTCGGCAGGTGGTTCCGGTCTGTCTGGGAGGCGATTCCGGCGTGTCCGGCACGTGCTTCCGGCACGTCTGAGAGGTGGTTCCGGCATGCGCGACAGGTGGTTTCGGAGTGTCTGCCAGGTGGTTCTGGCGTACCCGGCAGGTGATTTTGGCGTGTCCGGCAGGTGTTTCTGGCGAGTCGAGCAGGTGGCTCCGGCATGCTCGGCAGGTGCTTCCGGCGTCTCCGGCACTTGGTTCTGGTGTGTCTGAGAGCTGGTTCCGGCATGTCCGGCAGATGATTCCGGAGTGTCCGCCAAGTGGTTCTGGCATACCCGGCAGGTGATTTGGGCATGTCAGGTAGGTGGTTCCGGCGAGTCGAGCAGGTGGCTCCGGCGTGCTCGGCAGGTTGTTCAGACGGGTCTGGCAGGTGTTTTACGTCTGTTCGGGGTGTGGTTCCAGCATCTCATGCACATGGTTCTGCCACGTCTGAGAGGTGGTTCCGGCCGGCCAGACAGGTGTTTCCACAGTGTCCGCCAAGTGGTACTGGCGTAGTTGGCAGGTGATTTTGGCATGACCGGCAGGTGGTTCCAGCAAGCCCGGCAGGTGATTCCGAAGTGTTCCCCAACTGGTTGTGGCGTAGCCGGCAGGTGATTTTTGCGTGTCCGGCAGGTGGTTCTGGCGAGTCGAGCAGGTGGTTCCGGCGTGCTCGGCAGGTGCTTCCGGGGTCATTGGCACGTGGTTCTGGCATATCTGAGAGGTGGTTCCGGCATGCCCGGCAGGTGATTCCGGAGTGTTCGCCAAGTGTTTCCGGCGTAGCCGGCAGGTGATTTTGCATGTCCAGCGGTCGTTCCGGCGGGTCGAGCCGGTGGGACCGTCGTGTTCGGCAGGTGGTTCCGGTCTGTCCGGCAGGTGGTTCTGTGGTGTCCGGCATGAGGTTCAGTCTGAGAGGCTGTGCTGGCATGGCCCTCAAGTGATTCCAGCTTGTCCCCGAAGTGGTGCTGGTGTAGCGGGCAGGTGTTTTTGGCGTGTCCGGCAGGTGGTTCCGGCGACTTGAGCAGGTGGTTGCGACGTGCTCGGCAGGTGCTTCCGGCGTCTCCGGCACGTGTTTCTGGCACATCTGACTGGTGGTTCCGGCATGCCCAAAAGTTGATTCCGGTCTGTCCGGTAGGTGGTTCCGGCGTGCACGGCACGTGGTTCTGGTACGTGTCAGAGGTGGTTGCGTATGCCCAACAGGTGATTCCGGACTGTCCGCCATGTGCTTCTGGCACGTCTGAGAGCTGGTTCCAACATGCCCGGCAGGTCATTTCGGAGAGTCGTCCAAGTGGTTCTGGCGTAGTCCGCAGGTGATTTTGGCGTGTCCGGCAGGTGGTTCCGCCGTGCTCGGCAGGTGGTTCAGGCATGGCCGTCACGTGGTTCCAGTCTGTCCAGGACGTGTTTCCAGCTTCTCCGGCAGGTGGTTCTGGTACGTCTGAGAGGTGGTTCCGCCATGGCTGGCAGGTGATCCCGGACTGTCCCCCAGGTGGTTCTGGCATAGCCAGCAGTTGATATTGGCCTGTCCGGCAGGTGGTTCCAGCGAGTCGAACAGGTGGCTCCGGCGTTCTTGGCAGGTGGTTCCGGTCTGTCCGGTAGGTGGTTCCGGCGTGTCCGGCACGTGCTTCCGGCACGTCTGAGAGGTGGTTCCGGCATGCGCGGCAGGTGATTCCGTAGTGTCCGCCAGGTGGTTCTGGCGTACCCGGCAGGTGATTTTGGCGTGTCCGGCAGGTGTTTCTGGCGAGTCGAGCAGGTGGCTCCGGCGTGCTCGGCTGGTGCTTGCGGGGTCATTGGCACGGGGTTCTGGCATGTCTGAGAGGTGGTTCCTGCATGCCCGGCAAGTGATTCCGGAGTGTTCGCCAAGTGGTTCTGGCATAGTCGGCAGGTGATTTTGGCATGTCCGGCAGGTGGTTCAGGCGAGTTGAGCAGGTGGTTCCAACGTGCTTGGCAGGTGCTTCCGGCGTCTCCGGCGCGTGTTTCTGGCACATCTGACAGGTGGTTCCGGCATGCCCGAAAGGTGATTCCGGTCTGTCCGGTAGGTGGTTCCGCCGGCACGGCATGTGGTTCTGGTACGTCTCAGAGGTGGTTGCGCATGCCCAACAGGTGATTCCGGACTGTCCGCCACATGGTTCTGGCACGTCTGAGAGGTGGTTCCGGCATGCCCAGCAGGTCATCCCAGAGAGTCCTCCAAGTGGTTCTGGCATGACACGCAGGTGATTTTGGCGTGTCTGGCAGGTTGTTCCGTTGTGCTTGGCAGGTGGTTCAGGCTTGGCCGGCAGGTGGTTCCAGACTGTCCAGGACGTGTTTCCAGCTTCTCCGGCAGGTGGCTCTGGTACGTCTGAGAGGTGGTTCCGCCATGGCTGGCAGGTGATTCCTGACCGTCCCCCAGGTGGTTCTGGCATAGCCAGCAGTTGATATTGGCCTGTCCGGCAGGTGGTTCCAGCGAGTCGAACAGGTGGCTCCGGCGTGCTCGGCAGGTGGTTCCGGTCTGTCCGGTAGGTGATTCCGGCGTGTCCGGCACGTGCTTCCGGCACGTCTGAGAGGTGGTTCCGGCATGCGCGGCAGGTGATTCCGTAGTGTCCGCCAGGTGGTTCTGGCGTACCCGGCAGGTGATTTTGGCGTGTCGGGCAGGTGTTTCTGGCGAGTCGAACAGGTGGCTCCGGCATGCTCGGCAGGTGCTTCCGGCGTCTCGGCACTTGGTTCTGGTGTGTCTGAGAGCTGGTTCCGGCATGTCCGGCAGATGATTCCGGAGTGTTCGCCAAGTGGTTCTGGCATACTCAGCAGGTGATTTTGGCGTGTCAGGGAGGTGGTACCGGTGAGTCGAGCAGGTGGTTCCGACGTGCTCAGCAGGTGGTTCAGGCGGTTCTGGCAGGTGGTATCCGTCTGTTCGTGGTGTGGTTCCAGCATCTCATGAACACGATTCTGGCACGTCTGAGATGTGGTTCCAGGCGGCCCGACAGGTGTTTCCGCAGTGTTCGCCAAGCGGTCCTGGCGTAGTTGGCAGGTGATTTTGGCATGACTGGCAGGTGGTTCCAGCAAGCCGGCAGGTGATTCCAAAGTGTTCACCAACTGGTTGTGGCGTAGCCGGCAGGTGATTTTTGCGTGATCGGCAGGTGGTTCTGGCGAGTCGAGCAGGTGGTTCTGGCGTGCTCGACTGGTGCTTCCGGGTTCATTGGCACGGGGTTCTGGCATGTCTGAGAGCTGGTTCCGGCATGTCCGGCAGATGATTCCGGAGTGTCCGCCAAGTGGTTCTGGCATACCCGGCTGGTGATTTGGGCATGTCAGGTAGGTGGTTCCGGCGAGTCGAGCAGGTGGCTCGGCGTGCTCGGCAGGTTGTTCAGACGGGTCTGGCAGGTGTTTTCCGTCTGTTCGGGATGTGGTTCCAGCATCTATGCACATGGTTCTGGCACGTCTGAGATGTGGTTCCGGCCGGCCCGACAGGTGTTTCCACAGTGTCCGCCAAGTGGTACTGGCGTAGTTGGCAGGTGATTTTGGCATGACCGGCAGGTGGTTCCAGCAAGCCTGGAAGGTGATTCCGAAGTGTTCCCCAACTGGTTGTGGCGTAGCCGGCAGGTGATTTTTGCGTGTCCGGCAGGTGGTTCTGGCGAGTCGAGCAGGTGGTTCCGGCGTGCTCGGCAGGTGCTTCCGGGGTCATTGGCACGGGGTTCTGGCATGTCTGAGAGGTGGTTCCGGCATGCCCGACAAGTGATTCCGGAGTGTTCGCCAAGTGGTTCTGGCATAGTAGGCAGGTGATTTTGGCATGACTGGCAGGTGGTTCCAGCAAGCCTGGCAGGTGATTCCAAAGTGTTCACCAACTGGTTGTGGCGTAGCCGGCAGGTGATTTTTGCGTGATCCGGCAGGTGTTTCTGGCGAGTCGAGCAGGTGGTTCCGGCGTGCTCGGCTGGTGCTTCCGGGGTCATTGGCACGGGGTTCTGGCATGTCTGAGAGGTGGTTCCTGCATGCCCGGCAAGTGATTCCGGAGTGTTCGCCAAGAGGTTCTGGCATAGTCGGCAGGTGATTTTGGCTTGTCCGGCAGGTGTTTCTGGCGAGTCGAGCAGGTGGCTCCGGCATGCTCGGCAGGTGCTTCCGGCGGCTCCGGCACTTGGTTCTGGTGTGTCTGAGAGCTGGTTCCGGCATGTCCGGCAGATGATTCCGGAGTGTCCGCCAAGTGGTTCTGGCATACCCGGCTGGTGATTTGGGCATGTCAGGTAGGTGGTTCCGGCGAGTCGAGCAGGTGGCTCCGGCGTGCTCGGCACGTTGTTCAGACGGGTCTGGCAGGTGTTTTCCGTCTGTTCGGGGTGTGGTTTCAGCATCTCATGCACATGGTTCTGGCACGTCTGAGATGTGGTTCCGGCCGGCCCGACAGGTGTTTCCACAGTGTCCGCCAAGTGGTACTGGCGTAGTTGGCAGGTGATTTTGGCATGACCGGCAGGTGGTTCCAGCAAGCCCGGCAGGTGATTCCCAAGTGTTCCCCAACTGGTTGTGGCGTAGCCGGCAGGTGATTTTTGCGTGTCCGGCAGGTGGTTCTGGCGAGTCGAGCAGGTGGTTCCGGCGTGCTCGGCAGGTGCTTCCGGGGTCATTGGCATGTGGTTCTGGCATGTCTGAGAGGTGGTTCCGGCATGCCCGGCAGGTGATTCCGGAGTGTTCGCCAAGTGTTTCCGGCGTAGCCGGCAGGTGATTTTGCATGTCCAGCGGTCGTTCCGGCGGGTCGAGCCGGTGGTTCTGGCGTGTCCGGCAGGTGGTTCCGGTCTGTCCGGCAGGTGGTTCTGTGGTGTCCGGCACGAGGTTCAGTCTGAGAGGCTGTGCCGGCATGCCCCTCACGTGATTCCGGCTTGTCCCCGAAGTGGTGCTGG
The DNA here is from genome assembly GCF_037783145.1 of Equus przewalskii. Classification (NCBI taxonomy): domain Eukaryota; kingdom Metazoa; phylum Chordata; class Mammalia; order Perissodactyla; family Equidae; genus Equus; species Equus przewalskii. The sequence goes on from NW_027226820.1 coordinate 26,172, forward strand.
TGTAGCGGGCAGGTGATTTTGGCGTGTCCGGCAGGTGGTTCCGCCGTGCTCGGCAGGTGGTTCAGGCATGGCCGTCACGTGGTTCCAGTCTGTCCAGGACGTGTTTCCACCTTCTGCGGCAGGTGGTTCTGGTACGTCTGAGAGGTGGTTCCGCCATGGCTGGCAGGTGATCCCGGACTGTCCCCCAGGTGGTTCTGGCATAGCCAGCAGTTGATATTGGCCTGTCCGGCAGGTGGTTCCAGCGAGTCGAACAGGTGGCTCCGGCGTGACCGGCAGGTGGTACCGGTCTGTCCGGAACGAGGTTCAGTCTGAGAGGCTGTGCCGGCATGCCCCTCACGTGATTCCGGCATGTCCCCGAAGTGGTGCTGGTGTAGCGGGCAGGTGATTTTGGCGTGTCCGGCAGGTGGTTCAGGCGAGTTGAGCAGGTGCTTGCGACATGCTCGGCAGGTGTTTCCGGCGTCTCCGGCACGTGTTTCTGGCACATCTGACTGGTGGTTCCGGCATGCCCAAAAGTTGATTCCGGTCTGTCCGGTAGGTGGTTCCGGCGTGCACGGCACGTGGTTCTGGTACGTCTCAGAGGTGGTTGCGTATGCCCAACAGGTGATTCCGGACTGTCCGCCACGTGCTTCTGGCACGTCTGAGAGGTGGTTCCAACATGCCCGGCAGGTCATTTCGGAGAGTCGTCCAAGTGGTTCTGGCATAACACGCAGGTGATTTTGGCGTGTCTGGCAGGTTGTTCCGTTGTGCTTGGCAGGTGGTTCAGGCTTGGCCGGCAGGTGGTTCCAGACTGTCCAGGCCGTGTTTCCAGCTTCTCCGGCAGGTGGTTCTCGTACGTCTGAGAGGTGGTTCCGCCGTGGCTGGCAGGTGATTCCGGACCGTCCCCCAGGTGGTTCTGGCATAGCCAGCAGTTGATATTGGCCTGTCCGGACAGGTGGTTCCAGCGAGTCGAACAGGTGGCTCCGGCATGCTCGGCAGGTGGTTCCGGTCTGTCCGGTAAGTGATTCCGGCGTGTCCGGCACGTGCTTCCGGCACGTCTGAGAGGTGGTTCCGGCATGCGCGACAGGTGGTTTCGGAGTGTCCGCAAGGTGGTTCTGGCGTACCCGGCGGGTGATTTGGGCATGTCAGGTAGGTGGTTCCGGCGAGTCGAGCAGGTGGCTCTGGCGTGCTCGGGACATTGTTCAGACGGGTCTGGCAGGTGTTTTCCGTCTGTTCGGCGTTTGGTTCCAGCATCTCATGCACATGGTTCTGGCACGTCTGAGATGTGGTTCCGGCCGGCCCGACAGGTGTTTCCACAGTGTCCGCCAAGTGGTACTGGCGTAGTTGGCAGGTGATTTTGGCATGACCGGCAGGTGGTTCCAGCAAGCCCGGCAGGTGATTCCGAAGTGTTCCCCAACTGGTTGTGGCGTAGCCGGCAGGTGATTTTGCATGTCCAGCGGTCGTTCCGGCGGGTCGAGCCGGTGGTTCCGGCGTGTCCGGCAGGTGGTTCCGGTCTGTCCGGCAGGTGGTTCTGTGGTGTCCGGCACGAGGTTCAGTCTGAGAGGCTGTGCCGGCATGCCCCTCACGTGATTCCGGCTTGTCCCCGAAGTGGTGCTGGTGTAGCGGGCAGGTGATTTTGGCGTGTCCAGCAGGTGGTTCAGGCGAGTTGAGCAGGTGGTTGCGACGTGCTCGGCAGGTGCTTCCGGCGTCTCCGGCACGTGTTTCTGGCACATCTGACTGGTGGTTCCGGCATGCCTGAAAGGTGATTCCGGTCTGTCCGGTAGGTGGTTCCGGCGTGCACGGCACGTGGTTCTGGTACGTGTCAGAGGTGGTTGCGTATGCCCAACAGGTGATTCCGGACTGTCCGCCACGTGCTTCTGGCACGTCTGAGAGGTGGTTCCAACATGCCCGGCAGGTCATTTCGGAGAGTCGTCCAAGTGGTTCTCACGTAGACCGCAGGTGATTTTGGCGTGTCCGGCAGGTGGTTCCGCCGTGCTCGGCAGGTGGTTCAGGCATGGCCGTCACGTGGTTCCAGTCTGTCCAGGACGTGTTTCCAGCTTCTCCGGCAGGTGGTTCTGGTACGTCTGAGAGGTGGTTCCGCCATGGCTGGCAGGTGATCCCGGACTATCCCGCAGGTGGTTCGGGCATAGCCAGCAGTTGATATTGGCCTGTCCAGCAGGTGGTTCCAGCGAGTCGAACAGGTGCCTCCGGCGTGCTCGGCAGGTGGTTCCGGTCTGTCCGGTAGGTGATTCCGGCGTGTCTGGCACGTGCTTCCGGCACGTCTGAGAGGTGGTTCCGGCATGCGCGGCAGGTGATTCCGTAGTGTCCGCCAGGTGGTTCTGGCATACCCGGCAGGTGATTTTGGCGTGTCCGGCAGGTGTTTCTGGCGAGTCGAGCAGGTGGATCCGGCATGCTCGGCAGGTGCTTCCGGCGTCTCCGGCACTTGGTTCTGGTGTGTCTGAGAGCTGGTTCCGGCATGTCCGGCAGATGATTCCGGAGTGTCCGCCAAGTGGTTCTGGCATACCCAGCAGGTGATTTTGGCGTGTCAGGGAGGTGGTACCGGTGAGTCGAGCAGGTGGTTCCGGCGTGCTCAGCAGGTGGTTCAGGCGGTTCTGGCAGGTGGTATCCGTCTGTTCGGGGTGTGGTTCCAGCATCTCATGAACACGTTTCTGGCTCGTCTGAGATGTGGTTCCAGCCGGCCCGACAGGTGTTTCCGCAGTGTCCGCCAAGCGGTTCTGGCGTAGTTGGCAGGTGATTTTGGCATGACCGGCAGGTGGTTCCAGCAAGCCTGGCAGGTGATTCCAAAGTGTTCACCAACTGGTTGTGGCGTAGCCGGCAGGTGATTTTTGCGTGATTGGCAGGTGGTTCTGGCGAGTCGAGCAGGTGGTTCCGGCGTGCTCGGCTGGTGTTTCCGGGGTCATTGGCACGGGGTTCTGGCATGTCTGAGAGGTGGTTCCTGCATGCCCGGCAAGTGATTCCGGAGTGTTCGCCAAGTGGTTCTGGCATAGTCGGCAGGTGATTTTTGCGTGTCCGGCAGGTGGTTCTGGTGAGTCGAGCAGGTGGTTCCGGCGTGCTCGGCAGGTGCTTCCGGGGTCATTGGCACGGGGTTCTGGCATATCTGAGAGGTGGTTCCGGCATGCCCGGCAGGTGATTCCGGAGTGTTCGCCAAGTGTTTCCGGCGTAGCCGGCAGGTGATTTTGCATGTCCAGCAGTCGTTCCGGCGGGTCGAGCCGGTGGTTCCGGCGTTTCCGGCAGGTGGTTCCCGTATGTCCGGCAGGTGGTTCTGTGGTGTCCGGCACGAGGTTCAGTCTGAGAGGCTGTGCCGGCATGCCCCTCACGTGATTCCGGCTTGTCCCCATAGTGGTGCTGGTGTAGCGGGCAGGTGATTTTGGCGTGTCCGGCAGGTGGTTCCGGCGAGTTGAGCAGGTGGTTGCGACGTGCTCGGCAGGTGCTTCCGGCGTCTCCGGCACGTGTTTCTGGCACATCTGACTGGTGGTTCCGGCATGCCCAAAAGTTGATTCCGGTCTGTCCGGTAGGTGGTTCCGGCGTGCACGGGACGTGGTTCTGGTACGTGTCAGAGGTGGTTGCGTATGCCCAACAGGTGATTCCGGACTGTCCGCCACGTGCTTCTGGCACGTCTGAGAGGTGGTTCCAACATGCCCGGCAGGTCATTTCGGAGAGTCGTCCAAGTGGTTCTGGCGTAGCCCGCAGGTGATTTTGGCGTGTCCGGCAGGTGGTTCCGCCGTGCTCGGCAGGTGGTTCAGGCATGGCCGTCACGTGGTTCCAGTCTGTCCAGGACGTGTTTCCAGCTTCTCCGGCAGTTGGTTCTGGTACGTCTGAGAGGTGGTTCCGCCATGGCTGGCAGGTGATCCCGGACTGTCCCCCAGGTGGTTCTGGCATAGCCAGCAGTTGATATTGGCCTGTCCGGCAGGTGGTTCCAGCGAGTCGAACAGGTGGCTCCGGCGTTCTTGGCAGGTGGTTCCGGTCTGTCCGGTAGGTGGTTCCGGCGTGTCCGGCACGTGCTTCCGGCACGTCTGAGAGGTGGTTCCGGCATGCGCGGCAGGTGATTCCGTAGTGTCCGCCAGGTGGTTCTGGCGTACCCGGCAGGTGATTTTGGCGTGTCCGGCAGGTGTTTCTGGCGAGTCGAGCAGGTGGCTCTGGCGTGCTCGGCTGGTGCTTGCGGGGTCATTGGCACGGGGTTCTGGCATGTCTGAGAGGTGGTTCCTGCATGCCCGGCAAGTGATTCCGGAGTGTTCGCCAAGTGGTTCTGGCATAGTCGGCAGGTGATTTTGGCATGTCCGGCAGGTGGTTCAGGCGAGTTGAGCAGGTGGTTCCAACGTGCTTGGCAGGTGCTTCCGGCGTCTCCGGCACGTGTTTCTGGCACATCTGACAGGTGGTTCCGGCATGCCCGAAAGGTGATTCCGGTCTGTCCGGTAGGTGGTTCCAGCCTGCACGGCATGTGGTTCTGGTACGTCTCAGAGGTGGTTGCGCATGCCCAACAGGTGATTCCGGACTGTCCGCCACATGGTTCTGGCACGTCTGAGAGGTGGTTCCGGCATGCCCGGCAGGTCATCCCAGAGAGTCGTCCAAGTGGTTCTGGCATAACACGCAGGTGATTTTGGCGTGTCTGGCAGGTTGTTCCGTTGTGCTTGGCAGGTGGTTCAGGCTTGGCCGGCAGGTGGTTCCAGACTGTCCAGGACGTGTTTCCAGCTTCTCCGGCAGGTGGTTCTGGTACGTCTGAGAGGTGGTTCCGCCATGGCTGGCAGGTGATTCCGGACCGTCCCCCAGGTGGTTCTGGCATAGCCAGCAGTTGATATTGGCCTGTCCGGCTGGTGGTTCCAGCGAGTCGAACAGGTGGCTCCGGCGTGCTCGGCAGGTGGTTCCGGTCTGTCTGGTAGGCGATTCGGGCGTGTCCGGCACGTGCTTCCGGCACGTCTGAGAGGTGGTTCCGGCATGCGCGACAGGTGGTTTCGGAGGGTCCGCCAGGTGGTTCTGGCGTACCCGGCAGGTGATTTTGGCGTGTCCGGCAGGTGTTTCTGGTGAGTCGAGCAGGTGGCTCCGGCATGCTCGGCAGGTGCTTCCGGCGGCTCCGGCACTTGGTTCTGGTGTGTCTGAGAGCTGGTTCCGGCATGTCCGGCAGATGATTCCGGAGTGTCCGCCAAGTGGTTCTGGCATACCCGGCTGGTGATATGGGCATGTCAGGTAGGTGGTTCCGGCGAGTCGAGCAGGTGGCTCCGGCGTGCTCGGCAGGTTGTTCAGACGGGTCTGGCAGGTGTTTTACGTCTGTTCGGGGTGTGGTTCCAGCATCTCATGCACATGGTTCTGGCACGTCTGAGATGTGGTTCCGGCCGGCCCGACAGGTGTTTCCACAGTGTCCGCCAAGTGGTACTGGCGTAGTTGGCAGGTGATTTTGGCATGACCGGCAGGTGGTTCCAGCAAGCCCGGCAGGTGATTCCCAAGTGTTCCCCAACTGGTTGTGGCGTAGCCGGCAGGTGATTTTTGCGTGTCCGGCAGGTGGTTCTGGCGAGTCGAGCAGGTGGTTCCGGCGTGCTCGGCAGGTGCTTCCGGGGTCATTGGCACGTGGTTCTGGCATATCAGAGAGGTGGTTCGGGCATGCCCGGCAGGTGATTCCGGAGTGTTCGCCAAGTGTTTCCGGCGTAGCCGGCAGGTGATTTTGCATGTCCAGCGGTCGTTCCGGCGGGTCGAGCCGGTGGTTCCGGCGTGTCCGGCAGGTGGTTCCGGTCTGTCCGGCAGGTGGTTCTGTGGTGTCCGGCATGAGGTTCAGTCTGAGAGGCTGTGCCGGCATGGCCCTCAAGTGATTCCAGCTTGTCCCCGAAGTGGTGCTGGTGTAGCGGGCAGGTGATTTTGGCGTGTCCGGCAGGTGGTTCAGGCGAGTTGAGCAGGTGGTTGCGACGTGCTCGGCAGGTGCTTCCGGCGTCTCCGGCACGTGTTTCTGGCACATCTGACTGGTGGTTCCGGCATGCCCAAAAGTTGATTCCGGTCTGTCCGGTAGGTGGTTCCGGCGTGCACGGCACGTGGTTCTGGTACGTGTCAGAGGTGGTTGCGTATGCCCAACAGGTGATTCCGGACTGTCCGCCACGTGCTTCTGGCACGTCTGAGAGGTGGTTCCAACATGCCCGGCAGGTCATTTCGGAGAGTCGTCCAAGTGGTTCTGGCGTAGCCCGCAGGTGATTTTGGCGTGTCCGGCAGGTGGTTCCGCCGTGCTCGGCAGGTGGTTCAGGCATGGCCGTCACGTGGTTCCAGTCTGTCCAGGACGTGTTTCCAGCTTCTCCGGCAGGTGGTTCTGGTACGTCTGAGAGGTGGTTCCGCCATGGCTGGCAGGTGATCCCGGACTGTCCCCCAGGTGGTTCTGGCATAGCCAGCAGTTGATATTGGCCTGTCCGGCAGGTGGTTCCAGCGAGTCGAACAGGTGGCTCCGGCGTTCTTGGCAGGTGGTTCCGGTCTGTCCGGTAGGTGGTTCCGGCGTGTCCGGCACGTGCTTCCGGCACGTCTGAGAGGTGGTTCCGGCATGCGCGGCAGGTGATTCCGTAGTGTCCGCCAGGTGGTTCTGGCGTTCCCGGCAGGTGATTTTGGCGTGTCCGGCAGGTGTTTCTGTCGAGTCGAGCAGGTGGCTCCGGCGTGCTCGGCTGGTGCTTGCGGGGTCATTGGCACGGGGTTCTGGCATGTCTGAGAGGTGGTTCCTGCATGCCCGGCAAGTGATTCCGGAGTGTTCGCCAAGTGGTTCTGGCATAGTCGGCAGGTGATTTTGGCATGTCCGGCAGGTGGTTCAGGCGAGTTGAGCAGGTGGTTCCAACGTGCTTGGCAGGTGCTTCCGGCGTCTCCGGCGCGTGTTTCTGGCACATCTGACAGGTGGTTCCGGCATGCCCGAAAGGTGATTCCGGTCTGTCCGGTAGGTGGTTCCAGCCGGCACGGCATGTGGTTCTGGTACGTCTCAGAGGTGGTTGCGCATGCCCAACAGGTGATTCCGGACTGTCCGCCACATGGTTCTGGCACGTCTGAGAGGTGGTTCCGGCATGCCCGGCAGGTCATCCCAGAGAGTCGTCCAAGTGGTTCTGGCATAACACGCAGGTGATTTTGGCGTGTCTGGCAGGTTGTTCCGTTGTGCTTGGCAGGTGGTTCAGGCTTGGCCGGCAGGTGGTTCCAGACTGTCCAGGACGTGTTTCCAGCTTCTACGGCAGGTGGTTCTGGTACGTCTGAGAGGTGGTTCCGCCGTGGCTGGCAGGTGATTCCGGACCGTCCCCCAGGTGGTTCTGGCATAGCCAGCAGTTGATATTGGCCTGTCCGGCAGGTGGTTCCAGCGAGTCGAACAGGTGGCTCCGGCGTGCTCGGCAGGTGGTTCCGGTCTGTCTGGTAGGTGATTCCGGCGTGTCCGGCACGTGCTTCAGGCACGTCTGAGAGGTGGTTCCGGCATGCGCGACAGGTGATTTCGGAGTGTCCGCCAGGTGGTTCTGGCGTACCCGGCAGGTGATTTTGGCGTGTCCGGCAGGTGTTTCTGGCGAGTCGAGCAGGTGGTTCCGGCGTGCTCGGCTGGTGCTTCCGGGGTCATTGGCACGGGGTTCTGGCATGTCTGAGAGGTGGTTCCTGCATGCCCGGCAAGTGATTCCGGAGTGTTCGCCAAGAGGTTCTGGCATAGTCGGCAGGTGATTTTGGCTTGTCCGGCAGGTGTTTCTGGCGAGTCGAGCAGGTGGCTCCGGCATGCTCGGCAGG
>NW_027226821.1:0-13038 GCF_037783145.1 Equus przewalskii
CTGAACAACCTGCCGAGCACGCCGGAGCCACCTGCTCGACTCGCCGGAACCACCTACCTGACATGCCCAAATCACCAGCCGGGTATGCCAGAACCACTTGGCGGACACTCCGGAATCATCTGCCGGACATGCTGGAACCAGCTCTCAGACACACCAGAACCACGTGCCGGAGACGCCGGAAGCACCTGCCGAGCATGCCGGAGCCACCTGCTCGACTCGCCAGAAACACCTTCCGGACACGCCAAAATCACCTGCCGGGTACGCCAGAACCACCTGGCGGACACTCCGGAATCACCTGTCGCGCAAGCCAGAACCACCTCTCAGACGTCCCGGAAGCACGTGCCAGACACGCCGGAAACACCTACCGGACAGACCGGAACCACCTGCCGAGAACGCCGGAGCCACCTGTTCGACTCGCTGGAACCACCTGCCGGACAGGCCAATATCAACTGCTGGCTATACCAGAACCACCTGTGGGACAGTCCGGGATCACCTGCCAGCCATGGCGGAACCACCTCTCAGACGTACCAGAACCACCTGCCGCAGAAGCTGGAAACACGTCCTGGACAGACTGGAACCACGTGACGTCCATGCCTGAACCACCTGCCGAGCACGGCGGAACCACCTGCCGGACACGCCAAAATCACCTGCGGGCTACGCCAGAACCACTTGGACGACTCTCCGAAATGACCTGCCGGGCATGTTGGAGCCACCTCTCAGACGTGCCAGAAGCACGTGGCGGACAGTCCGGAATCACCTGTTGGGCATACGCAACCACCTCTGACACGTACCAGAACCACGTGCCGTGCACGCCGGAACCACCTACCGGACACACCGGAATCAACTTTTGGGCATGCCGGAACCACCAGTCAGATGTGCCAGAAACACGTGCCGGAGACGCCGGAAGCACCTGTCGAGCACGTCGCAACCACCTGCTCAACTCGCCTGAACCACCTGCCGGACACGCCAAAATCACCTCCCCACTACACCAGCACCACTTCGGGGACAAGCCGGAATCACCTGATGTGCATGCCGGCACAGCCTCTCAGACTGAACCTCGTGCCGGACAACACACAACCACATGCCGGACAGACCGGAACCACCTGCCGGACACGCCGGAATCACCGGCTCGACCCGCCGGAGCGACCGCTGGACATGCAAAATCACCTGCCGGCTACGCCGGAAACACTTGTCCAACACTCCGGAATCACCTGCCGGGCATGCCGGAACCACCTCTCAGATATGCCAGAACCACGTGCCAATGACCCCGGAAGCACCTGCCGAGCACGCCGGAACCACCTGCTCGACTCGCCAGAACCAACTGCCAGACACGCAGAAATCACCTGCCGGCTACGTCACAACCAGTTGGGGAACACTTCGGAATCACCTGCCGGGCTTCCTGGAACCACCTGCCGGTCATGCCAAAATCACCTGCCAACTACGCCAGTGCCACTAGGCGGACACTGTGGAAACACCTGTCGGGCCGGCCGGAACCACATCTCAGACGTGCCAGAACCATGTGCATGAGATGCTGGAACCACACCCCGAACAGACGGAAAACAGCTGCCAGACCCGTCTGAACAACCTGCCGAGCACGCCGGAGCACCTGCTCGACTCGCCGGAACCACCTACCTGACATGCCCAAATCAGCAGCCGGGTATGCCAGAACCAGTTGGCGGACACTCCGGAATCATCTGCCGGACATGCCGGAACCAGCTCTCAGACACACCAGAACCACGTGACGGAGACGCCGGAAGCACCTGCCGAGCATGCCGGAGCCACCTGCTCGACTCGCCAGGAACACCTGCCGGACACGCCAAAATCACCTGCCGGGTACGCCAGTACCACCTGGCGGACACTCCGAAACCACCTGCCGCGCATGCCGGAACCACCTCTCAGACGTGCCGGAAGCACGTGCCGGACACGCCGGAAACACCTACCGGACAGACCGGAACCAACTGCCAAGAACGCCGGAGCCACCTGTTCGACTCGCTGGAACCACCTGCCGGACAGGCCAATATCAACTGCTGGCTATGCCAGAACCACCTGGGGGACAGTCCGGGATCACCTGCCAGCCATGGCAGAACCACCTCTCAGACCTACCAGAACCACCTGCCGGAGAAGCTGGAAACACGTCCTGGACAGACTGGAACCACGTGACGACCATGCCTGAACCACCTGCCGAGCACGGCGGAACCACCTGCCGGACACGCCAAAATCACCTGCGGGCTACGCCAGAACCACTTGGACGACTCTCCGAAATGACCTGCCGGGCATGTTGGAACCACCTCTCACACGTGCCAGAAGCACGTGGCGGACAGTCCGGAATCACCTGTTGGGCATACGCAACCACCTCTGACACGTACCAGAACCACATGCCGAGCACGCCGGAACCACCTACCGGACAGACCGGAATCAACTTTTGGGCATGCCGGAACCACCAGTCAGATGTGCCAGAAACACGTGCCGGAGACGCCGGAAGCACCTGCCGAGCACGTCGCAACCACCTGCTCAACTCGCCTGAACCACCTGCCGGACACGCCAAAATCACCTGCCCGCTACACCAGCACCACTTCGGGGACAAGCCGGAATCACGTGAGGGGCATGCCGGCACAGCCTCTCAGACTGAACGTCGTGCCGGACACCACAGAAATACCTGCCGGACAGACCGGAACAACCTGTCGAGCACGCCAGAGCCAACTGTTCGACTCGCTGTAACCACCTGCCGGAGAGGCCAATATTAACTGCTGGCTATGCCAGAAGCACCTGGGGGACGGTCCGGAATCACCTGCCAGCCATGGCGGAACCACCTCTCAGACGTACCAGAACCACCTGCCGGAGAAGCTGGAAACACGTCCTGGACAGTCTGGAACCACCTGCCGACCAAGCCTGAATCACCTGCCGGACATGCCAAAATCACCTGCCGACTATGCCAGAACCACTTGGCGAACACTCCGGAATCACTTGCCAGGCATGCAGGAACCACCTCTCAGACATGCCAGAACCCCGTGCCAATGACCCCGGAAGCACCAGCCGAGCACGCCGGAACCACCTGCTCGACTCGCCAGAACCACCTGCCGATCACGCAAAAATCACCTGCCGGCTACGCCACAACCAGTTGGTGAACACTTTGGAATCACCTGCCAGGCTTGCTGGAACCACCTGCCAGTCATGCCAAAATCACCTGCCAACTACGCCAGAACCGCTTGGCGGACACTGCGGAAACACCTGTCGGGCCGGCCGGAACCACATCTCAGACGTGCCAGAAACGTGTTCATGAGATGCTGGAACCACACCCCAAACAGACGGATAGCACCTGCCAGAACCGCCTGAACCACCTGCTGAGCACGCCGGAACCACCTGCTCGACTCACCAGTACCACCTCCCTGACACGCCAAAATCACATGCTGGGTATGCCAGAACCACTTGGCGGACACTCCGGAATCATGTGCCGGACATGCCGGAACCAGCTCTCAGACACACCAGAACCAAGTGCCGGAGACGCCGGAAGCACCTGCCGAGCATGCCGGAGCCACCTGCTCGACTCGCCAGAAACACCTGCCGGACACGCCAAAATCACCTGCCGGGTATGCCAGAACCACCTGGCGGACACTACGGAATCATCTGCCGCGCATGCCGGAACCACCTCTCAGACGTGCCGGAAGCACGTGCCAGACACGCCAGAAACACCTACCGGACAGACCGGAACCATCTGCCAAGAACGCCGGAGCCACCTGTTCGACTCGCTGGAACCACCTGCCGGACAGGCCAATATCAACTGATGGGTATGCCAGAAACACCTGGGGGACAGTCCGGGATCACATGCCAGCCATGGCGGAACCACATCTCAGACGTACCAGAACCACCTGCCGGAGAAGCTGGAAACACGTCCTGGACAGACTGGAACCACGTGACGGCCATGCCTGAACCACCTGCCGAGCACGGCGGAACCACCTGCCGGACACGCCAAAATCACCTGCGGGATACGCCAGAACCACTTGGACGACTCTCCGAAATGACCTGCCGGGCATGTTGGAACCACCTCTCACACGTGCCAGAAGCACGTGGCGGACAGTCCGGAATCACCTGTTGGGCATACGCAACCACCTCTGACACGTACCGGAACCACGTGCCGTGCACGCCGGAACCACCTACCGCACAGACCGGAATCAACTTTTGGGCATGCCGGAACCACCAGTCAGATGTGCCAGAAACACGTGTCGGAGACGCCGGAAGCACCTGCCGAGCACGTCGCAACCACCTGCTCAACTCGCCTGAACCACCTGCCGGACACGCCAAAATCACCTGCCCGCTACACCAGCACCACTTCGGGGACAAGCCGGAATCACGTGAGGGGCATGCCGGCTCAGCCTCTCAGACTGAAAATCGTGCCGGACACCACAGAACCACCTGCCGGACAGACCGGAACCACCTGCCGGACACGCCGGAACCACCGGCTCGACCCGCCGGAACGACCGCTGGACATGCAAAATCACCTGCCGGCTACGCCGGAAACACTTGGCGAGCACTCTGCAATCACCTGCCGGGCATGCCTGAACCACCTCTCAGATATGCCAGAACCACGTGCCAATGACCCCGGAAGCACCTGCCAAGCACGCCGGAACCGCCTGCTCTACTCGCCAGAACCACCTGCCGGACACGCAGAAATCACCTGCCGGCTACGTCACAACCAGTTGGGGAACACTTCGGAACCACCTGCCGGGCTTGCTGGAACCACCTGCCGGTCATGCCAAAATCACCTGCCAACTACGCCAGAACCGCTTGGCGGACACTGCGGAAACACCTGTCGGGCCGGCTGGAACCACATCTCAGACGTGCCAGAAAAGTGTTCATCAGATGTTGGAACCACATCCCGAACAGACGGATACCACCTGCCAGAACCGCCTGAACCACCTGCTGAGCACACCGGAACCACCTGCTCGACTCACCGGTACCACCTCCCTGACACGCCAAAATCACCTGCTGGGTATGCCAGAACCACTTGGCGGACACTCCGGAATCATCTGCCGGACATGCTGGAACCAGCTCTCAGACACACCACAACCAAGTGCCGGAGACGCCGGAAGCACCTGCCGAGCATGCCGGAGCCACCTGCTCGACTCGCCAGAAACACCTGCCGGACACGCCAAAATCACCTGCCGGGTACGCCAGAACCACCTGGCGGACACTCCGAAACCACCTGCCGCGCATGCCGGAACCACCTCTCAGACGTGCCGGCAGCACGTGCCGGACACGCCGAAACACCTACCGGACAGACCGGAACCACCTGCCGAGCACGCCGGAACCACATGCTCGACTCGCCAGAACCACCTTCCGGACACACAAAAATCACCTGCCGGCTATGCCACAACCAGTTGGGGAACACTTCGGAATCACCTGCCGGGCTTGCTGGAACCACCTGCCGGTCATGCCAAAATCACCTGCCAACTACGCCAGAACCACTTGGCGGACACTGTGGAAACACCTGTCGGGCCGGCCGGAACTACATCTCAGACGTGCCAGAATCATGTGCATGAGATGCTGGAACCACACCCCGAACAGACGGAAAACACCTGCCAGACCCGTCTGAACAACCTGCCGAGCACGCCGGAGCCACCTGCTCGACTCGCCGGAACCACCCACCTGACAAGCCCAAATCACCAGCCGGGTATGCCAGAACCACTTGGCGGACACTCCGGAATCATCTGCCGGACATGCCGGAACCAGCTCTCAGACACACCAGAACCACGTGCCGGAGACGCCGGAAGCACCTGCCGAGCATGCCGGAGCCACCTGCTCGACTCGCCAGAAACACCTGCCGGACACGCCAAAATCACCTGCCGGGTACGCCAGAACCACCTGGCGGACACTCCGAAATCACCTGTCGCGCATGCCGGAACCACCTCTCAGACGGGCCGGAAGCACGTGCCGGACACGCCGGAATCACCTACCGGACAGACCGGAACCACCTGCTGAGCACGCCGGAGCCACCTGTTCGACTCGCTGGAACCACCTGCCGGACAGGCCAATATCAACTGCTGGCTATGCCAGAACCACCTGGGGGACGGTCCGGAATCGCCTGCCAGCCATGGCGGAACCACCTCTCAGACGTACCAGAACCACCTGCCGGAGAAGCTGGAAACACGTCCTGGACAGTCTGGAACCACCTGCCGGCCAAGCCTGAACCACCTGCCAAGCACAACGGAACAACCTGCCAGACACGCCAAAATCACCTGCGTGTTATGCCAGAACCACTTGGAGGACTCTCTGGGATGACCTGCCGGGCATGCCGGAACCACCTCTCAGACGTGCCAGAACCATGTGGCGGACAGTCCGGAATCACCTGTTGGGCATGCGCAACCACCTCTGAGACGTACCAGAACCACATGCCGTGCAGGCTGGAACCACCTACCGGACAGACCGGAATCACCTTTCGGGCATGCCGGAACCACCTGTCAGATGTGCCAGAAACACGTGCCGGAGACGCCGGAAGCACCTGCCAAGCACGTTGGAACCACCTGCTCAACTCGCCTGAACCACCTGCCGGACATGCCAAAATCACCTGCCGACTATGCCAGAACCACTTGGCGAACACTCCGGAATCACTTGCCGGGCATGCAGGAACCACCTCTCACACATGCCAGAACCCCGTGCCAATGACCCCGGAAGCACCAGCCGAGCACGCCGGAACCACCTGCTCGACTCGCCAGAACCACCTGCCGATCACGCAAAAATCACCTGCCGGCTACGCCACAACCAGTTGGTGAAGACTTTGGAATCACCTGCCAGGCTTGCTGGACCCACCTGCCAGTCATGCCAAAATCACCTGCCAACTACGCCAGAACCGCTTGGCGGACACTGCGGAAACACCTGTCGGGCCGGCTGGAACCACATCTCAGACGTGCCAGAAACGTGTTCATGAGATGCTGGAACCACAAACCGAGGAGACGGATACCACCTGCCAGAACCGCCTGAACCACCTGCTGAGCACGCCGGAACCACCTGCTCGACTCACCGGTACCACCTCCCTGACACGCCAAAATCACCTGCTGGGTATGCCAGAACCACTTGGCGGACACTCCGGAATCATCTGCCGGACATGCCGGAACCAGCTCTCAGACACACCAGAACCAAGTGACGGAGACGCCGGAAGCACCTGCCGAGCATGCCGGAGCCACCTGCTCGACTCGCCAGAACCACCTGCCGGACACGCAAAAATCACCTGCCGGCTACGCCACAACCAGTTGGGGAACACTTCGGAATCACCTGCTGGGAATTTTGGAACCACCTCTCAGACGTGCCAGAAGCACGTGGCGGACAGTCCGGAATCACCTGTTGGGCATACGCAACCACCTCTGACACGTACCAGAACCACGTGCCGTGCACGCCGGAACCACCTACCGGACAGACCGGAATCAACTTTTGGGCATGCCTGAACCACCAGTCAGATGTGCCAGAAACACGTGCCGGAGACGCCGGAAGCACCTGCCGAGCACGTCGCAACCACCTGCTCAACTCGCCTGAACCACCTGCCGGACACGCCAAAATCACCTGCCCGCTACACCAGCACCACTTCGGGGACAAGCCGGAATCACGTGAGGGGCATGCTGGCACAGACTCTCTGACTGAACGTCGTGCCGGACACCACAGAACCACCTGCCGGACAGACCGGAACCACCTGCCGGACACGCCGGAACCACCGGCTCTACCCGCCGGAACGACCGCTGGACATGCAAAATCACCTGCCGGCTACGCCGGAAACACTTGGCGAACACTCCGGAATCACCTGCCGGGCATGCCGGAACCACCTCTCAGATATGCCAGAACCACGTGCCAATGACCCCGGAAGCACCTGCCGAGCATGCCGGAGCCACCTGCTCGACTCGGCGGAAACACCTGCCGGACACGCCAAAATCACCTGCCGGGTACCCCAGAACCACCTGGCCGACACTCCGAAATCACCTGTCGCGCATGACGGAACCACCTCTCAGACGTGCCGGAAGCACGTGCCGGACACGCCGGAATCACCTACCGGACAGACCGGAACCACCTGCCGAGCACGCCGGAGCCACCTGTTCGACTCCCCGGAACCACCTGCCGGACAGGCCAATATCAACTGCTGGCTATGCCAGAACCACCTGGGGGATGGTCCGGAATCACCTGCCAGCCATGGCGGAACCACCTCTCAGACGTACCATAACCACCTGCCGGAGAAGCTGGAAACACGTCCTGGACAGTCTGGAACCACCTGCCGGCCAAGCCTGAACCATCTGCCAAGCACAACGGAGCAACCTTCCAGACACGCCAAAATCACCTGCGTGTTATGCCAGAACCACTTGGAGGACACTCTGGGATGACCTGCCGGGCATGCCGGAACCACCTCTCAGACGTGCCAGAACCATGTGGCGGACAGTCCGGAATCACCTGTTGGGCATGCGCAACCACCTCTGAGACGTACCAGAACCACATGCCGTGCAGGCTGGAACCACCTACCGGACAGACCGGAATCACCTTTCGGGCATGCCGGAACCACCTGTCAGATGTGCCAGAAACACGTGCCGGAGACGCCGGAAGCACCTGCCAAGCACGTTGGAACCACCTGCTCAACTCGCCTGAACCACCTGCCGGACATGCCAAAATCACCTGCCGACTATGCCAGAACCACTTGGCGAACACTCCGGAATCACTTGCCGGGCATGCAGGAACCACCTCTCAGACATGCCAGAACCCCGTGCCAATGACCCCGGAAGCACCAGCCGAGCACGCCGGAACCACCTGCTCGACTCGCCAGAACCACCTGCCGATCACGCAAAAATCACCTGCCGGCTACGCCACAACCAGTTGGGGAACACTTTGGAATCACCTGCCAGGCTTGCTGGAACCACCTGCCAGTCATGCCAAAATCACCTGCCAACTACGCCAGAACCGCTTGGCAGACACTGCGGAAACACCTGTCAGGCCGGCTGGAACCACATCTCAGACATGCCAGAAACGTGTTCATGAGATGCTGGAACCACACCCCGAACAGACGGATACCACCTGCCAGAACCGCCTGAACCACCTGCTGAGCACGCCGGAACCACCTGCTCGACTCACCGGTAACACCTCCCTGACAGGCCAAAATCACCTGCTGGGTATGCCAGAACCACTTGGCGGAAACTCCGGAATCATCTGCCGGACATGCCGGAACCAGCTCTCAGACACACCAGAACCAAGTGCCGGAGACGCCGGAAGCACCTGCCGAGCATACCGGAGCCACCTGCTCGACTCGCCAGAAACACCTGACGGACACGCAAAAATCACCTGGCGGAAACTCCGAAATCACCTGTCGTGCATGCCGGAACCACATCTCAGACGTGCCGGAAGCACGTGCCGGACACGCCGGAATCACCTGCCGGACAGACCGGAACCACCTGCTGAGACGGCCGGAGCCACCTGTTCGACTCGCTGGAACCACCTGCCGGACAGGCCAATATCAACTGCTGGCTATGCCAGAACCACCTGGGGGACGGTCCGGGAGTCAGCAGCCAGCCATGGCGGAACCACCTCTCAGACGTACCACAACCACCTGCCGGAGAAGCTGGAAACACGTCCTGGACAGTCTGGAACCACGTGACCGGCCATGCCTGAACCACCTGCCAAGCACGACGG
The DNA here is from genome assembly GCF_037783145.1 of Equus przewalskii. NCBI lineage: Eukaryota > Metazoa > Chordata > Mammalia > Perissodactyla > Equidae > Equus > Equus przewalskii. The sequence goes on from NW_027226821.1 coordinate 9,652, forward strand.
AACCACCTGCCGGACACGCCAAAATCACCTGCGGGTTACGCCAGAACCACTTGGACGACTCTCCGAAATGACCTGCCGGGCATGTTGGAACCACCTCTCAGACGTGCCAGAACCATGTGGCGGGCAGTCCGGAATCACCTGTTGGGCATGCGCAACCACCTCTGAGACGTACCAGAACCACGTGCCGTGCACGCCGGAGCCACCTACCGGACAGACCGGAATCAACTTTTGGGCATGCCGGAACCACCAGTCAGATGTGCCAGAAACACGTGCCGGAGACGCCGGAAGCACCTGCCGAGCACGTCGCAACCACCTGCTCAACTCGCCTGAACCACCTGCCGGACACGCCAAAATCACCTGCCCGCTACACCAGCACCACTTCGGGGACAAGCCGGAATCACGTGAGTGGCATGCCGGCACAGCCTCTCAGACTGAACCTCGTGCCGGACACCACAGAACCACATGCCGGACAGACCGGAACCACCTGCCGGACACGCCGGAACCACCGGCTCGACCCGCCGGAACGACCGCTGGACCTGCAAAATCACTTGCCGGCTACGCCGGAAACACTTGGCGAACACTCCGGAATCACCTGCCGGGCATGCCGGAACCACCTCTCAGATATGCCAGAACCACGTGCCAATGACCCCGGAAGCACCTGCCGAGCACACCCGAACCACCTGCTCGACTCGCCAGAACCACCTGCAGGACAAGCAGAAATCACCTGCCGGCTACGCCACAAGCAGTTGAGGAGCACTTCGGAATCACATGGCGGGCTTGCTGGAACCACCTGCCGGTCATGCCAAAATCACCTGCCAACTACGCCAGTACCACTTGGCGGACACTGTGGAAACACCTGTCGGGCCGGCCGGAACCACATCTCAGACGTGCCAGAACCATGTGCATGAGATGCTGGAACCACACCCCGAACAGACGGAAAACACCTGCCAGACCCGTCTGAACAACCTGCCGAGCACGCCGGAGCCACCTGCTCGACTCGCCGGAACCACCTACCTGACATGCCCAAATCACCAGCCGGGTATGCCAGAACCACTTGGCGGACACTCCGGAATCATCTTCCGGACATGCCGGAACCAGCTCTCAGACACACCAGAACCACGTGCCGGAGACGCCGGAAGCACCTGCCGAGCATGCCGGAGCCACCTGCTCGACTCGCCAGAAACACCTGCCGGACACGCCAAAATCACCTGCCAGGTACGCCAGAACCACCTGGCCGACACTCCGAAATCACCTGTCGCGCATGCCGGAACCACCTCTCAGACGTGCCGGAAGCACGTGCCGGACACGCCGGAATCACCTACCGGACAGACCGGAACCACCTGCCGAGCACGCCGGAGCCACCTGTTCGACTCGCAGGAACCACCTGTCGGACAGGCCAATATCAACTGCTGGCTATGCCAGAACCACCTCGGGGACGGTCCGGAATCGCCTGCCAGCCATGGCGGAACCACCTCTCAGACGTACCAGAACCACCTGCCGGAGAAGCTGGAAACACGTCCTGGACAGTCTGGAACCACCTGCCGGCCAAGCCTGAACCATCTGCCAAGCACAACGGAACAACCTTCCAGACACGCCAAAATCACCTGCGTGTTATGCCAGAACCACTTGGAGGACACTCTGGGATGACCTGCCGGGCATGCCGGAACCACCTCTCAGACGTGCCAGAACCACGTGGCGGACAGTCCTGAATCACCTGTTGGGCATGCGCAACCACCTCTGAGACGTACCACAACCACATGCCGTGCAGGCTGGAACCACCTACCGGACAGACCGGAATCACCTTTCGGGCATGCCGGAACCACCTGTCAGATGTGCCAGAAACACATGCCAGAGACGCCGGAAGCACCTGCCAAGAACGTTGGAACCACCTGCTGAACTCGCCTGAACCACCTGCCGGACATGCCAAAATCACCTGCCAACTATGCCAGAACCACTTGGCGAACACTCCAGAATCACTTGCCGGGCATGCAGGAACCACCTCTCAGACATGCCAGAACCCCGTGCCAATGACCCCGGAAGCACCAGCCGAGCACGCCGGAACCACCTGCTCGACTCGCCAGAACCACCTGCCGATCATGCAAAAATCACCTGCCGGCTACGCCACAACCAGTTGGGGAACACTTCGGAATCACCTGCCGGGCTTGCTGGAACCACCTGCCGGAAATGCCAAAATCACCTGCCAACTACGCCAGTACCAATTGGCGGACACTGTGGAAACACCTGTCGGGCCGGCCGGAACCACATCTCAGACGTGCCAGAACCATGTGCATGAGATGCTGGAACCACACCCCGAACAGACGGAAAACACCTGCCAGACCCGTCTGAACAACCTGCCGAGCACGCCGGAGCCACCTGCTCGACTCGCCGGAACCACCTACCTGACATGCCCAAATCACCAGCCGGGTATGCCAGAACCACTTGGCGGACACTCCGGAATCATCTGTCGGACGTGCCGGAACCAGCTCTCAGACACACCAGAACCACGTGCCGGAGACGCCGGAAGCACCTGCCGAGCATGCCGGAGCCACCTGCTCGACTCGCCAGGAACACCTGCCGGACACGCCAAAATCACCTGCCGGGTTCGCCAGAACCACCTGGCGGACACTCCGAAACCACCTGCCGCGCATGCCGGAACCACCTCTCAGACGTGCCGGAAGCACGTGCCGGACACGCCGGAAACACCTGGCAGCCGGAACCACCTGCCAAGAACGCCGGAGCCACCTGTTCGACTCGCTGGAACCACCTGCCGGACAGGCCAATATCAACTGCTGGCTATGCCAGAACCACCTGGCGGACAGTCCGGGATCACCTGCCAGCCATGGCAGAACCACCTCTCAGACCTACCAGAACCACCTGCCGGAGAAGCTGGAAACACGTCCTGGACAGACTGGAACCACGTGACGACCATGCCTGAACCACCTGCCGAGCACGGCGGAACCACCTGCCGGACACGCCAAAATCACCTGCGGGCTACGCCAGAACCACTTGGACGACTCTCCGAAATGACCTGCCGGGCATGTTGGAACCACCTCTCACACGTGCCAGAAGCACGTGGCGGACAGTCCGGAATCACCTGTTGGGCATACGCAACCACCTCTGACACGTACCAGAACCACATGCCGAGCACGCCGGAACCACCTACCGGACAGACCGGAATCAACTTTTGGGCATGCCGGAACCACCAGTCAGATGTGCCAGAAACACGTGCCGGAGACGCCGGAAGCACCTGCCGAGCACGTCGCAACCACCTGCTCAACTCGCCTGATCCACCTGCCGGACACGCCAAAATCACCTGCCCGCTACACCAGCACCACTTCAGGGACAAGCCGGAATCACGTGAGGGGCATGCCGGCACAGCCTCTCAGA
>NW_027226822.1:0-94354 GCF_037783145.1 Equus przewalskii
CAAGCAGTTGGTGAACACTTTGGAATCACCTGCCAGGCTTGCTGGAACCACCTGCCAGTCATGCCAAAATCACCTGCCAACTATGCCAGAACCGTTTGGCGGACACTGCGGAAACACCTGTCGGGCCGGCTGGAACCACATCTCAGACGTGCCAGAAACGTGTTCATGAGATGCTGGAACCACACCCCGAACAGACGGATACCACCTGCCAGAACCGCCTGAACCACCTGCTGAGCACGCCGGAACCACCTGCTCGACTCACCGGTACCACCTCCCTGACACGCCAAAATCACCTGCTGGGTATGCCAGAACCACTTGGCGGACACTCCGGAATCATCTGCCGGACATGCCGGAACCAGCTCTCAGACACACCAGAACCACGTGCCGGAGACGCCGGAAGCACCTGCCGAGCATGCCGGAGACACCTGCTCGACTCGCCGGAAACACCTGCCGGACACGCCAAAATCACCTGCCGGGTATGCCAGAACCACCTGGCGGACACTACGGAATCACCTGCCGCGCATGCCGGAACCACCTCTCAGACGTGCCGGAAGCACATGCCAGACACGCCGGAAACACCTACCGGACAGACCGGAACCACCTGCCGAGCACGCCGGAGCCACCTGTTCGACTCGCTGGAACCACCTGCCGGACAGGCCAATATCAACTGCTGGCTATGCCAGAACCACCTGGGGGACGGTCCGGAATCACCTGCCAGCCATGGCGGAACCACCTCTCAGACGTACCACAACCACCTGCCGGAGAAGCTGGAAACACGTCCTGGACAGACTGGAACCACGTGACGGCCATGCCTGAACCACCTGCCGAGCACGGGGGAACCACCTGCCGGACACACCAAAATCACCTGCGGGCTACGCCAGAACCACTTGGACGACTCTCCGAAATGACCTGCCGGGCATGTTGGAACCACCTCTCAGACGTGCCAGAAGCACGTGGCGGACAGTCCGGAATCACCTGTTGGGCATACGCAACCACCTCTGACACGTACCAGAACCACGTGCCGTGCACGCCGGAACCACCTACCGGACAGACCGGAATCCACTTTTGGGCATGCCGGAACCACCAGTCAGATGTGCCAGAAACACGTGCCGGAGACGCCGGAAGCACCTGCCGAGCACGTCGCAACCACCTGCTCAACTCGCCTGAACCACCTGCCGGACACGCCAAAATCACCTGCCCGCTACACCAGCACCACTTCGGGGACAAGCCGGAATCACGTGAGGGGCATGCCCGCACAGCCTCTCAGACTGAACCTCGTGCCGGACACCACAGAACCACCTGCCGGACAGACCGGAACCACCTGCCGGACACGCCGGAACCACCGGCTCGACCCGCCGGAACGACCGCTGGACATGCAAAATCACCTGCCGGCTAAGCCGGAAACACTTGGCGAACACTCCGGAATCACCTGCCGGGCATGCCGGAACCACCTCTCAGATATGCCAGAACCACGTGCCAATGACCCCGGAAGCACCTGCCGAGCACGCCGGAACCACCTGCTCGACTCACCAGAACCACCTGCCGGACACGCAAAAATCACCTGCCGGCTACGCCACAACCAGTTGGGGAACACTTCGGAATCACCTGCCGGGCTTGCTGGAACCACCTGCCGGTCATGCCAAAATCACCTGCCAACTACGCCAGTACCACTTGGCGGACACTGTGGAAACACCTGTCGGGCCGGCCGGAACCACATCTCAGACGTGCCAGAACCATGTGCATGAGATGCTGGAACCACACCCCGAACAGACGGATACCACCTGCCAGACCCGTCTGAACAACCTGCCGAGCACGCCGGAGCCACCTGCTCGACTCGCCGGAACCACCTACCTGACATGCCCAAATCACCAGCCGGGTATGCCAGAACCACTTGGCGGACACTCCGGAATCATCTGCCGGACGTGCCGGAACCAGCTCTCAGACACACCAGAACCAAGTGCCGGAGACGCCGGAAGCACCTGCCGAGCATGCCGGAGCCACCTGCTCGACTCGCCAGAAACACCTGCCGGACACGCCAAAATCACCTGCCGGGTACGCCAGAACCACCTGGCGGACACTCCGAAATCACCTGTCTCGCATGCCGGAACCACCTCTCAGACGTGCCGGAAGCACGTGCCGGACACGCCGGAATCATCTACCGGACAGACCGGAACCACCTGCCGAGCACGCCGGAGCCACCTGTTCGACTCGCTGGAACCACCTGCCGGACAGGCCAATATCAACTGCTGGCTATGCCAGAACCACCTGGGGGACGGTCCGGAATCGCCTGCCAGCCATGGCGGAACCACCTCTCAGACGTACCAGAACCACCTGCCGGAGAAGCTGGAAACACGTCCTGGACAGTCTGGAACCACCTGCCGGCCAAGCCTGAACCACCTGCCAAACACAACGGAACAACCTGCCAGGCACGCCAAAATCACCTGCGTGTTATGCCAGAACCACTTGGAGGACTCTCTGGGATGACCTGCCGGGCATGCCGGATCCACCTCTCAGACATGCCAGAACCATGTGGCGGACAGTCGGGAATCACCCGTTGGGCATGCGCAACCCCCTCTGAGACGTACCAGAACCACATGCCGTGCAGGCTGGAACCACCTACCGGACAGACCGGAATCACCTTTCGGGCATGCCGGAACCACCTGTCAGGTGTGCCAGAAACACGTGCCGGAGACGCCGGAAGCACCTGCCAAGCTCGTTGGAACCACCTGCTCAACTCGCCTGAACCACCTGCCGGACATGCCAAAATCACCTGCGGACTATGCCAGAACCACTTGGCGAACACTCCGGAATCACTTGCCGGGCATGCAGGAACCACATCTCAGACATGCCAGACCCCGTGCCAATGACCCCGGAAGCACCAGCCGAGCACGCCGGAACCACCTGCTCGACTCGCCAGAACCACCTGCCGATCACGCAAAAATCACCTGCCGGCTACGCCACAACCAGTTGTTGAACACTTCGGAATCACCTGCCAGGCTTGCTGGAACCACCTGCCACTCATGCCAAAATCACCTGCCAACTACGCCAGAACCGCTTGGCGGACACTGCGGAAACACCTCTCAGGCCGGCCGGAACCACATCTCAGACGTGCCAGAAACGTGTTCATGAGATGCTGGAACCACACCCCGAACAGACGGATACCACCTGCCAGAATCGCCTCAACCACCTGCTGAGCACGCCGGAACCACCTGCTCGACTCACCGGTACCACCTGCCGGACACGCCAAAATCACCTGCGGGCTACGCCAGAACCACTTGGACGACTCTCCGAAATGACCTGCCGGGCATGTTGGAACCACCTCTCAGACGTGCCAGAAGCACGTGGCGGACAGTCCGGAATCACCTGTTGGGCATACGCAACCACCTCTGACACGTACCAGAACCACGTGCCGTGCACGCCGGAACCACCTACCGGACAGACCGGAATCCACTTTTGGGCATGCCGGAACCACCAGTCAGATGTGCCAGAAACACGTGCCAGAGACGCCGGAAGCACCTGCCGAGCACGTCGCAACCACCTGCTCAACTCGCCTGAACCACCTGCCGGACACGCCAAAATCACCTGCCCGCTACACCAGCACCACTTCGGGGACAAGCCGGAATCACGTGAGGGGCATGCCGGCACAGCCTCTCAGACTGAACCTCGTGACGGACACCACAGAACCACCTGCCGGACAGACCGGAACCACCTGCCGGACACGCCGGAAGAACGGCTCGACCCGCCGGAACGACCGCTGGACATGCAAAATCACCTGCCGGCTATGCCGGAAACACTTGGCGAACACTCCGGAATCACCTGCCGGGCATGCCGGAACCACCTCTCAGACGTACCAGAACCACCTGCCGGAGAAGCTACAAACACGTCCTGGACAGTCTGGATCCACCTGCCGGCCAAGCCTGAACCACCTGCCAAGCACAACGGAACAACCTGCCAGACATGCTAAAATCACCTGCATGTTATGCCAGAACCACTTGGAGGACTCTCTGGGATGACCTGCCGGGCATGCCGGAACCACCTCTCAGACGTGCCAGAACCATGTGGCGGACAGTCCGGAATCACCTGTTGGGCATGCGCAACCACCTGTGAGATGTACCAGAACCACATGCCGTGCAGGCTGGAACCACCTACCGGACAGACCGGAATCACCTTTCGGGCATGCCGGAAACACCTGTCAGATGTGCCAGAAACACGTGCCGGAGACGCCGGAAGCACCTGCCAAGCACGTTGGAACCACCTGCTCAACTCGCCTGAACCACCTGCCGGACATGCCAAAATCACCTGCCGACTATGCCAGAACCACTTGGCGAACACTCCGGAATCACTTGCCGGGCATGCAGGAACCACCTCTCAGACATGCCAGAACCCCGTGCCAATGACCCCGGAAGCACCAGCCGAGCACGCCGGAACCACCTGCTCGACTCGCCAGAACCACCTGCCGATCACGCAAAAATCACCTGCCGGCTATGCCACAAGCAGTTGGTGAACACTTTGGAATCACCTGCCAGGCTTGCTGGAACCACCTGCCAGTCATGCCAAAATCACCTGCCAACTACGCCAGAACCGCTTGGCGGACACTACGGAAACACCTGTCGGGCCGGCTGGAATCGCATCTCAGACGTGCCAGAAACGTGTTCATGAGATGCTGGAACCACACCCCGAACAGACGGATACCACCTGCCAGAACCGCCTGAACCACCTGCTGAGCACGCCGGAACCACCTGCTCGACTCACCGGTACCACCTCCCTGACACGCCAAAATCACCTGCTGGGTATGCCAGAACCACTTGGCGGACACTCCGGAATCATCTGCCGGACATGCCGGAACCAGCTCTCAGACACACCAGAACCACGTGCCGGAGACGCCGGAAGCATCTGCCGAGCATGCCGGAGCCCCCTGCTCGACTCGCCAGAAACACCTGCCGGACACGCCAAAATCACCTGCCGGGTATGCCAGAACCACCCGGCCGACACTACGGAATCACCTGCCGCGCATGCCGGAACCACCTCTCAGACGTTCCAGAAGCACGTGCCGGACATGCCGCAAACACCTGCCGGACAGACCGGAACCACCTGCCAAGAAGGCCGGAGCCACCTGTTCGACTCGCTGGAACCACCTGCCGGACAGGCCAATATCAACTGCTGGCTATGCCAGAACCACCTGGGGGACGGTCCGGGATCACCTGCCAGCCATGGCGGAACCACCTCTCAGACGTACCACAACCACCTGCCGGAGAAGCTGGAAACACGTCCTGGACAGACTGGAACCACGTGACGGCCATGCCTGAACCACCTGCCGAGCACGGGGGAACCACCTGCCGGACACGCCAAAATCACCTGCGGGCTACGCCAGAACCACTTGGACGACTCTCCGAAATGACCTGCCGGGCATGTTGGAACCACCTCTCAGACGTGCCAGAAGCACGTGGCGGACAGTCCGGAATCACCTGTTGGGCATACGCAACCACCTCTGACACGTACCAGAACCACGTGCCGTGCACGCCGGAACCACCTACCGGACAGACCGGAATCCACTTTTGGGCATGCCGGAACCACCAGTCAGATGTGCCAGAAACACGTGCCGGAGACGCCGGAAGCACCTGCCGAGCACGTCGCAACCACCTGCTCAACTCGCCTGAACCACCTGCCGGACACGCCAAAATCACCTGCCCGCTACACCAGCACCACTTCGGGGACAAGCCGGAATCACGTGAGGGGCATGCCGGCACAGCCTCTCAGACTGAACCTCGTGCCGGACACCACAGAACCACCTGCCGGACAGACCGGAACCACCTGCCGGACACGCCGGAACCACCGGCTCGACCCGCCGGAACGACCGCTGGACATGCAAAATCACCTGCCGTCTACGCCGCAAACACTTGGCGAACACTCCGGAATCACCTGCCGGGCATGCCGGAACCACCTCTCAGATATGCCAGAACCACGTGCCAATGACCCCGGAAGCACCTGCCGAGCACGCCGGAACCACCTGCTCGACTCGCCAGAACCACCTGCCGGACACGCAGAAATCACCTGCCGGCTACGCCACAACAAGTTGGGGAACACTTCGGAATCACCTGCCGGGCTTGCTGGAACCACCTGCCGGTCATGCCAAAATCACCTGCCAACTACGCCAGTACCACTTGGCGGACACTGTGGAAACACCTGTCGGGCCGGCCGGAACCACATCTCAGACGTGCCAGAACCATGTGCATGAGATGCTGGAACCACACCCCGAACAGACGGAAAACACCTGCCAGACCCGTCTGAACAACCCGCCGAGCACGCCGGAGCCACCTGCTCGACTCGCCGGAACCACCTACCTGACATGCCCAAATCACCAGCCGGGTATGCCAGAACGACTTGGCGGACACTCCGGAATCATCTGCCGGACATGCCGGAACCAGCTCTCAGACACACCAGAACCAATTGCCGGAGACGCCGGAAGCACCTGCCGAGCATGCCGGAGCCACCTGCTCGACTCGCCAGAAACACCTGCCGGACACGCCAAAATCACCTGCCGGCTACGCCAAAACCACCTGGCGGACACTCCGAAACCACCTGTCGCGCATGCCGGAACCACCTCTCAGACGTGCCGGAAGCACGTGCCGGACACGCCGGAATCACCTACCGGACAGACCGGAACCACCTGCCGAGCACGCCGGAGCCACCTGTTCGACTCGCTGGAACCACCTGCCGGACAGGCCAATATCAACTGCTGGCTATGCCAGAACCACCTGGGGGACGGTCCGGAATCACCTGCCCGCCATGGCGGAACCACCTCTCAGACGTACCAGAACCACCTGCCGGAGAAGCTACAAACACGTCCTGGACAGTCTGGATCCACCTGCCGGCCAAGCCTGAACCACCTGCCAAGCACAACGGAACAACCTGCCAGACATGCTAAAATCACCTGCGTGTTATGCCAGAACCACTTGGAGGACTCTCTGGGATGACCTGCCGGGCATGCCGGAACCACCTCTCAGACGTGCCAGAACCATGTGGCGGACAGTCCGGAATCACCTGTTGGGCATGCGCAACCACCTGTGAGACGTACCAGAACCACATGCCGTGCAGGCTGGAACCACCTACCGGACAGACCGGAATCACTTTTCGGGCATGCCGGAACCACCTGTCAGATGTGCCGGAAACACGTGCCGGAGACGCCGGAAGCACCTGCCAAGCACGTTGGAACCACCTGCTCAACTCGCCTGAACCACCTGCCGGACATGCCAAAATCACCTGCCGACTATGCCAGAACCACTTGGCGAACACTCCGGAATCACTTGCCGGGCATGCAGGAACCACCTCTCAGACATGCCAGAACCCCGTGCCAATGACCCCGGAAGCACCAGCCGAGCACGCCGGAACCACCTGCTCGACTCGCCAGAACCACCTGCCGATCACGCAAAAATCACCTGCCGGCTATGCCACAAGCAGTTGGTGAACACTTTGGAATCACCTGCCAGGCTTGCTGGAACCACCTGCCAGTCATGCCAAAATCACCTGCCAACTACGCCAGAACCGCTTGGCGGACACTGCGGAAACACCTGTCGGGCCGGCTGGAACCGCATCTCAGACGTGCCAGAAACGTGTTCATGAGATGCTGGAACCACACCACGAACAGACGGATACCACCTGCCAGAACCGCCTGAACCACCTGCTGAGCACGCCGGAACCACCTGCTCGACTCACCGGTACCACCTCCCTGACACGCCAAAATCACCTGCTGGGTATGCCAGAACCACTTGGCGGACACTCCGGAATCATCTGCCGGACATGCCGGAACCAGCTCTCAGACACACCAGAACCACGTGCCGGAGACGCCGGAAGCATCTGCCGAGCATGCCGGAGACCCCTGCTCGACTCGCCAGAAACACCTGCCGGACACGCCAAAATCACCTGCCAGGTATGCCAGAACCACCTGGCCGACACTACGGAATCACCTGCCGCGCATGCCGGAACCACCTCTCAGACGTTCCAGAAGCACGTGCCGGACATGCCGCAAACACCTGCCGGACAGACCGGAACCACCTGCCAAGAAGGCCAGAGCCACCTGTTCGACTCGCTGGAACCACCTGCCGGACAGGCCAATATCAACTGCTGGCTATGCCAGAACCACCTGTGGGACGGTCCGGGATCACCTGCCAGCCATGGCGGAACCACCTCTCAGACGTACCAGAACCACCTGCCGGAGAAGCTGGAAACACGTCCTGGACAGACTGGAACCATGTGACGGTCATGCGTGAACCACCTGCCGAGCACGGCGGAACCACCTGCCGGACACGCCAAAATCACCTGCGGGCTACGCCAGAACCACTTGGACGACTCTCCGAAATGACCTGCCGGGCATGTTGGAACCACCTCTCAGACGTGCCAGAAGCACGTGGCGGACAGTCCGGAATCACCTGTTGGGCATACGCAACCACCTCTGACACGTACCAGAACCACGTGCCGTGCACGCCGGAACCACCTACCGGACAGACCGGAATCCACTTTTGGGCATGCCGGAACCACCAGTCAGATGTGCCAGAAACACGTGCCGGAGACGCCGGAAGCACCTGCCGAGCACGTCGCAACCACCTGCTCAACTCGCCTGAACCACCTGCCGGACACGCCAAAATCACCTGCCCGCTACACCAGCACCACTTCGGGGACAAGCCGGAATCACGTGAGGGGCATGCCCGCACAGCCTCTCAGACTGAACCTCGTGCCGGACACCACAGAACCACCTGCCGGACAGACCGGAACCACCTGCCGGACACGCCGGAACCACCGGCTCGACCCGCCGGAACGACCGCTGGACATGCAAAATCACCTGCCGGCTACGCCGGAAACACTTGGCGAACACTCCGGAATCACCTGCCGGGCATGCCGGAACCACCTCTCAGATATGCCAGAACCACGTGCCAATGACCACGGAAGCACCTGCCGAGCACACCGGAACCACCTGCTCGACTCGCCAGAACCACCTGCCGGACACGCAGAAATCACCTGCCGGCTACGCCACAACCAGTTGGGGAACACTTCGGAATCACCTGCCGGGCTTGCTGGAACCACCTGCCGGTCATGCCAAAATCACCTGCCAACTACGCCAGTACCACTTGGCGGACACTGTGGAAACACCTGTCGGGCCGGCCGGAACCACATCTCAGACGTGCCAGAACCATGTGCATGAGATGCTGGAACCACACCCCGAACAGATGGAAAACACCTGCCAGACCCGTCTGAACAACCCGCCGAGCACGCCGGAGCCACCTGCTCGACTCGCCGGAACCACCTACCTGACATGCCCAAATCACCAGCCGGGTATGCCAGAACCACTTGGCGGACACTCCGGAATCATCTGCCGGACATGTCGGAACCAGCTCTCAGACACACCAGAACCACGTGCCGGAGACGCCGGAAGCACCTGCCGAGCTTGCCGGAGCCACCTGCTCGACTCGCCAGAAACACCTGCCGGACACGCCAAAATCACCTGCCGGCTACGCCAGAACCACCTGGCGGACACTCCGAAATCACCTGTCGGGCATGCCGGAACCACCTCTCAGACGTGCCGGAAGCACGTGCCGGACACGCCGGAATCATCTACCGGACAGACCGGAACCACCTGCCGAGCACGCCGGAGCCACCTGTTCGACTCGCTGGAACCACCTGCCGGACAGGCCAATATCAACTGCTGGCTATGCCAGAACCACCTGGGGGACGGTCCGGAATCGCCTGCCAGCCATGGCGGAACCACCTCTCAGACGTACCAGAACCACCTGCCGGAGAAGCTGGAAACACGTCCTGGACAGTCTGGAACCACCTGCCGGCCAAGCCTGAACCACCTGCCAAACACAACGGAACAACCTGCCAGGCACGCCAAAATCACCTGCGTGTTATGCCAGAACCACTTGGAGGACTCTCTGGGATGACCTGCCGGGCATGCCGGATCCACCTCTCAGACATGCCAGAACCATGTGGCGGACAGTCGGGAATCACCCGTTGGGCATGCGCAACCCCCTCTGAGACGTACCAGAACCACATGCCGTGCAGGCTGGAACCACCTACCGGACAGACCGGAATCACCTTTCGGGCATGCCGGAACCACCTGTCAGGTGTGCCAGAAACACGTGCCGGAGACGCCGGAAGCACCTGCCAAGCTCGTTGGAACCACCTGCTCAACTCGCCTGAACCACCTGCCGGACATGCCAAAATCACCTGCGGACTATGCCAGAACCACTTGGCGAACACTCCGGAATCACTTGCCGGGCATGCAGGAACCACATCTCAGACATGCCAGACCCCGTGCCAATGACCCCGGAAGCACCAGCCGAGCACGCCGGAACCACCTGCTCGACTCGCCAGAACCACCTGCCGATCACGCAAAAATCACCTGCCGGCTACGCCACAACCAGTTGTTGAACACTTCGGAATCACCTGCCAGGCTTGCTGGAACCACCTGCCACTCATGCCAAAATCACCTGCCAACTACGCCAGAACCGCTTGGCGGACACTGGGGAAACACCTCTCAGGCCGGCCGGAACCACATCTCAGACGTGCCAGAAACGTGTTCATGAGATGCTGGAACCACACCCCGAACAGACGGATACCACCTGCCAGAACCGCCTCAACCACCTGCTGAGCACGCCGGAACCACCTGCTCGACTCACCGGTACCACCTGCCGGACACGCCAAAATCACCTGCGGGCTACGCCAGAACCACTTGGACGACTCTCCGAAATGACCTGCCGGGCATGTTGGAACCACCTCTCAGACGTGCCAGAAGCACGTGGCGGACAGTCCGGAATCACCTGTTGGGCATACGCAACCACCTCTGACACGTACCAGAACCACGTGCCGTGCACGCCGGAACCACCTACCGGACAGACCGGAATCCACTTTTGGGCATGCCGGAACCACCAGTCAGATGTGCCAGAAACACGTGCCAGAGACGCCGGAAGCACCTGCCGAGCACGTCGCAACCACCTGCTCAACTCGCCTGAACCACCTGCCGGACACGCCAAAATCACCTGCCCGCTACACCAGCACCACTTCGGGGACAAGCCGGAATCACGTGAGGGGCATGCCGGCACAGCCTCTCAGACTGAACCTCGTGCCGGACACCACAGAACCACCTGCCGGACAGACCGGAACCACCTGCCGGACACGCCGGAAGAACGGCTCGACCCGCCGGAACGACCGCTGGACATGCAAAATCACCTGCCGGCTATGCCGGAAACACTTGGCGAACACTCCGGAATCACCTGCCGGGCATGCCGGAACCACCTCTCAGACGTACCAGAACCACCTGCCGGAGAAGCTACAAACACGTCCTGGACAGTCTGGATCCACCTGCCGGCCAAGCCTGAACCACCTGCCAAGCACAACGGAACAACCTGCCAGACATGCTAAAATCACCTGCGTGTTATGCCAGAACCACTTGGAGGACTCTCTGGGATGACCTGCCGGGCATGCCGGAACCACCTCTCAGACGTGCCAGAACCATGTGGCGGACAGTCCGGAATCACCTGTTGGGCATGCGCAACCACCTGTGAGACGTACCAGAACCACATGCCGTGCAGGCTGGAACCACCTACCGGACAGACCGGAATCACATTTCGGGCATGCCGGAAACACCTGTCAGATGTGCCAGAAACACGTGCCGGAGACGCCGGAAGCACCTGCCAAGCACGTTGGAACCACCTGCTCAACTCGCCTGAACCACCTGCCGGACATGCCAAAATCACCTGCCGACTATGCCAGAACCACTTGGCGAACACTCCGGAATCACTTGCCGGGCATGCAGGAACCACCTCTCAGACATGCCAGAACCCCGTGCCAATGACCCCAGAAGCACCAGCCGAGCACGCCGGAACCACCTGCTCGACTCGCCAGAACCACCTGCCGATCACGCAAAAATCACCTGCCGGCTATGCCACAAGCAGTTGGTGAACACTTTGGAATCACCTGCCAGGCTTGCTGGAACCACCTGCCAGTCATGCCAAAATCACCTGCCAACTACGCCAGAACCGCTTGGCGGACACTACGGAAACACCTGTCGGGCCGGCTGGAATCGCATCTCAGACGTGCCAGAAACGTGTTCATGAGATGCTGGAACCACACCCCGAACAGACGGATACCACCTGCCAGAACCGCCTGAACCACCTGCTGAGCACGCCGGAACCACCTGCTCGACTCACCGGTACCACCTCCCTGACACGCCAAAATCACCTGCTGGGTATGCCAGAACCACTTGGCGGACACTCCGGAATCATCTGCCGGACATGCCGGAACCAGCTCTCAGACACACCAGAACCACGTGCCGGAGACGCCGGAAGCACCTGCCGAGCATGCCGGAGCCCCCTGCTCGACTCGCCAGAAACACCTGCCGGACACGCCAAAATCACCTGCCGGGTATGCCAGAACCACCCGGCCGACACTACGGAATCACCTGCCGCGCATGCCGGAACCACCTCTCAGACGTTCCAGAAGCACGTGCCGGACATGCCGCAAACACCTGCCGGACAGACCGGAACCACCTGCCAAGAAGGCCGGAGCCACCTGTTCGACTCGCTGGAACCACCTGCCGGACAGGCCAATATCAACTGCTGGCTATGCCAGAACCACCTGGGGGACGGTCCGGGATCACCTGCCAGCCATGGCGGAACCACCTCTCAGACGTACCACAACCACCTGCCGGAGAAGCTGGAAACACGTCCTGGACAGACTGGAACCACGTGACGGCCATGCCTGAACCACCTGCCGAGCACGGGGGAACCACCTGCCGGACACGCCAAAATCACCTGCGGGCTACGCCAGAACCACTTGGACGACTCTCCGAAATGACCTGCCGGGCATGTTGGAACCACCTCTCAGACGTGCCAGAAGCACGTGGCGGACAGTCCGGAATCACCTGTTGGGCATACGCAACCACCTCTGACACGTACCAGAACCACGTGCCGTGCACGCCGGAACCACCTACCGGACAGACCGGAATCCACTTTTGGGCATGCCGGAACCACCAGTCAGATGTGCCAGAAACACGTGCCGGAGACGCCGGAAGCACCTGCCGAGCACGTCGCAACCACCTGCTCAACTCGCCTGAACCACCTGCCGGACACGCCAAAATCACCTGCCCGCTACACCAGCACCACTTCGGGGACAAGCCGGAATCACGTGAGGGGCATGCCGGCACAGCCTCTCAGACTGAACCTCGTGCCGGACACCACAGAACCACCTGCCGGACAGACCGGAACCACCTGCCGGACACGCCGGAACCACCGGCTCGACCCGCCGGAACGACCGCTGGACATGCAAAATCACCTGCCCTCTACGCCGCAAACACTTGGCGAACACTCCGGAATCACCTGCCGGGCACGCCGGAACCACCTCTCAGATATGCCAGAACCACGTGCCAATGACCCCGGAAGCACCTGCCGAGCACGCCGGAACCACCTGCTCGACTCGCCAGAACCACCTGCCGGACACGCAGAAATCACCTGCCGGCTACGCCACAACAAGTTGGGGAACACTTCGGAATCACCTGCCGGGCTTGCTGGAACCACCTGCCGGTCATGCCAAAATCACCTGCCAACTACGCCAGTACCACTTGGCGGACACTGTGGAAACACCTGTCGGGCCGGCCGGAACCACATCTCAGACGTGCCAGAACCATGTGCATGAGATGCTGGAACCACACCCCGAACAGACGGAAAACACCTGCCAGACCCGTCTGAACAACCCGCCGAGCACGCCGGAGCCACCTGCTCGACTCGCCGGAACCACCTACCTGACATGCCCAAATCACCAGCCGGGTATGCCAGAACGACTTGGCGGACACTCCGGAATCATCTGCCGGACATGCCGGAACCAGCTCTCAGACACACCAGAACCAATTGCCGGAGACGCCGGAAGCACCTGCCGAGCATGCCGGAGCCACCTGCTCGACTCGCCAGAAACACCTGCCGGACACGCCAAAATCACCTGCCGGCTACGCCAAAACCACCTGGCGGACACTCCGAAACCACCTGTCGCGCATGCCGGAACCACCTCTCAGACGTGCCGGAAGCACGTGCCGGACACGCCGGAATCACCTACCGGACAGACCGGAACCACCTGCCGAGCACGCCGGAGCCACCTGTTCGACTCGCTGGAACCACCTGCCGGACAGGCCAATATCAACTGCTGGCTATGCCAGAACCACCTGGGGGACGGTCCGGAATCACCTGCCCGCCATGGCGGAACCACCTCTCAGACGTACCAGAACCACCTGCCGGAGAAGCTACAAACACGTCCTGGACAGTCTGGATCCACCTGCCGGCCAAGCCTGAACCACCTGCCAAGCACAACGGAACAACCTGCCAGACATGCTAAAATCACCTGCGTGTTATGCCAGAACCACTTGGAGGACTCTCTGGGATGACCTGCCGGGCATGCCGGAACCACCTCTCAGACGTGCCAGAACCATGTGGCGGACAGTCCGGAATCACCTGTTGGGCATGCGCAACCACCTGTGAGACGTACCAGAACCACATGCCGTGCAGGCTGGAACCACCTACCGGACAGACCGGAATCACTTTTCGGGCATGCCGGAACCACCTGTCAGATGTGCCGGAAACACGTGCCGGAGACGCCGGAAGCACCTGCCAAGCACGTTGGAACCACCTGCTCAACTCGCCTGAACCACCTGCCGGACATGCCAAAATCACCTGCCGACTATGCCAGAACCACTTGGCGAACACTCCGGAATCACTTGCCGGGCATGCAGGAACCACCTCTCAGACATGCCAGAACCCCGTGCCAATGACCCCGGAAGCACCAGCCGAGCACGCCGGAACCACCTGCTCGACTCGCCAGAACCACCTGCCGATCACGCAAAAATCACCTGCCGGCTATGCCACAAGCAGTTGGTGAACACTTTGGAATCACCTGCCAGGCTTGCTGGAACCACCTGCCAGTCATGCCAAAATCACCTGCCAACTACGCCAGAACCGCTTGGCGGACACTGCGGAAACACCTGTCGGGCCGGCTGGAACCGCATCTCAGACGTGCCAGAAACGTGTTCATGAGATGCTGGAACCACACCACGAACAGACGGATACCACCTGCCAGAACCGCCTGAACCACCTGCTGAGCACGCCGGAACCACCTGCTCGACTCACCGGTACCACCTCCCTGACACGCCAAAATCACCTGCTGGGTATGCCAGAACCACTTGGCGGACACTCCGGAATCATCTGCCGGACATGCCGGAACCAGCTCTCAGACACACCAGAACCACGTGCCGGAGACGCCGGAAGCATCTGCCGAGCATGCCGGAGACCCCTGCTCGACTCGCCAGAAACACCTGCCGGACACGCCAAAATCACCTGCCAGGTATGCCAGAACCACCTGGCCGACACTACGGAATCACCTGCCGCGCATGCCGGAACCACCTCTCAGACGTTCCAGAAGCACGTGCCGGACATGCCGCAAACACCTGCCGGACAGACCGGAACCACCTGCCAAGAAGGCCAGAGCCACCTGTTCGACTCGCTGGAACCACCTGCCGGACAGGCCAATATCAACTGCTGGCTATGCCAGAACCACCTGTGGGACGGTCCGGGATCACCTGCCAGCCATGGCGGAACCACCTCTCAGACGTACCAGAACCACCTGCCGGAGAAGCTGGAAACACGTCCTGGACAGACTGGAACCATGTGACGGTCATGCGTGAACCACCTGCCGAGCACGGCGGAACCACCTGCCGGACACGCCAAAATCACCTGCGGGCTACGCCAGAACCACTTGGACGACTCTCCGAAATGACCTGCCGGGCATGTTGGAACCACCTCTCAGACGTGCCAGAAGCACGTGGCGGACAGTCCGGAATCACCTGTTGGGCATACGCAACCACCTCTGACACGTACCAGAACCACGTGCCGTGCACGCCGGAACCACCTACCGGACAGACCGGAATCCACTTTTGGGCATGCCGGAACCACCAGTCAGATGTGCCAGAAACACGTGCCGGAGACGCCGGAAGCACCTGCCGAGCACGTCGCAACCACCTGCTCAACTCGCCTGAACCACCTGCCGGACACGCCAAAATCACCTGCCCGCTACACCAGCACCACTTCGGGGACAAGCCGGAATCACGTGAGGGGCATGCCGGCACAGCCTCTCAGACTGAACCTCGTGCCGGAAACCACAGAACCACCTGCCGGACAGACCGGAACCACCTGCCGGACACGCCGGAACCACCGGCTCGACCCGCCGGAACGACCGCTGGACATGCAAAATCACCTGCCGGCTACGCCGGAAACACTTGGCGAACACTCCGGAATCACCTGCCGGGCATGCCGGAACCACCTCTCAGATATGCCAGAACCACGTGCCAATGACCACGGAAGCACCTGCCGAGCACACCGGAACCACCTGCTCGACTCGCCAGAACCACCTGCCGGACACGCAGAAATCACCTGCCGGCTACGCCACAACCAGTTGGGGAACACTTCGGAATCACCTGCCGGGCTTGCTGGAACCACCTGCCGGTCATGCCAAAATCACCTGCCAACTACGCCAGTACCACTTGGCGGACACTGTGGAAACACCTGTCGGGCCGGCCGGAACCACATCTCAGACGTGCCAGAACCATGTGCATGAGATGCTGGAACCACACCCCGAACAGATGGAAAACACCTGCCAGACCCGTCTGAACAACCCGCCGAGCACGCCGGAGCCACCTGCTCGACTCGCCGGAACCACCTACCTGACATGCCCAAATCACCAGCCGGGTATGCCAGAACCACTTGGCGGACACTCCGGAATCATCTGCCGGACATGTCGGAACCAGCTCTCAGACACACCAGAACCACGTGCCGGAGACGCCGGAAGCACCTGCCGAGCTTGCCGGAGCCACCTGCTCGACTCGCCAGAAACACCTGCCGGACACGCCAAAATCACCTGCCGGCTACGCCAGAACCACCTGGCGGACACTCCGAAATCACCTGTCGGGCATGCCGGAACCACCTCTCAGACGTGCCGGAAGCACGTGCCGGACACGCCGGAATCACCTACCGGACAGACCGGAACCACCTGCCGAGCACGCCGGAGCCACCTCTTCGACTCGCTGGAACCACCTGCCAGACAGGCCAATATCAACTGCTGGCTATGCCAGAACGACATGGGGGACGGTCCGGAATCGACTGCCAGCCATGGCGGAACCACCTCTCAGACGTACCAGAACCACCTGCCGGAGAAGCTGGAAACACGTCCTGGACAGTCTGGAACCACCTGCCGGCCAAGCCTGAACCACCTGCCAAGCACAACGGAACAACCTGCCAGACACGCCAAAATCACCTGCGTGTTATGCCAGAACCACTTGGAGGACTCTCTGGGATGACCTGCCGGGCATGCCGGAACCACCTCTCAGACGTGCCAGAACCATGTGGCGGACAGTCCGGAATCACCTGTTGGGCATGCGCAACCACCTCTGAGACGTACCAGAACCGCATGCCGTGCAGGCTGGAACCACCTACCGGACAGACCGGAATCACCTTTCGGGCATGCCGGAACCACCTGTCAGATGTGCCAGAAACACGTGCCGGAGACGCCGGAAGCACCTGCCAAGCACGTTGGAACCACCTGCTCAACTCGCCTGAACCACCTGCCGGACATGCCAAAATCACCTGCCGACTATGCCAGAACCACTTGGCGAACACTCCGGAATCACTTGCCGGGCATGCAGGAACCACCTCTCAGACATGCCAGAACCCCGTGCCAATGACCCCGGAAGCACCAGCCGAGCACGCCGGAACCACCTGCTCGACTCGCCAGAACCACCTGCCGATCACGCAAAAAGCACCTGCCGGCTATGCCACAAGCAGTTGGTGAACACTTTGGAATCACCTGCCAGGCTTGCTGGAACCACCTGCCAGTCATGCCAAAATCACCTGCCAACTATGCCAGAACCGTTTGGCGGACACTGCGGAAACACCTGTCGGGCCGGCTGGAACCACATCTCAGACGTGCCAGAAACGTGTTCATGAGATGCTGGAACCACACCCCGAACAGACGGATACCACCTGCCAGAACCGCCTGAACCACCTGCTGAGCACGCCGGAACCACCTGCTCGACTCACCGGTACCACCTCCCTGACACGCCAAAATCACCTGCTGGGTATGCCAGAACCACTTGGCGGACACTCCGGAATCATCTGCCGGACATGCCGGAACCAGCTCTCAGACACACCAGAACCACATGCCGGAGACGCCGGAAGCACCTGCCGAGCATGCCGGAGCCACCTGCTCGACTCGCCAGAAACACCTGCCGGACACGCCAAAATCACCTGCCGGGTATGCCAGAACCACCTGGCGGACACTACGGAATCACCTGCCGCGCATGCCGGAACCACCTCTCAGACGTGCCGGAAGCACGTGCCAGACACGCCGGAAACACCTACCGGACAGACCGGAACCACCTGCCAAGAACGCCGGAGCCACCTGTTCGACTCGCTGGAACCACCTGCCGGACAGGCCAATATCAACTGCTGGCTATGCCAGAACCACCTGGGGGACAGTCCGGGATCACCTGCCAGCCATGGCGGAACCACCTCTCAGACGTACCAGAACCACCTGCCGGAGAAGCTGGAAACACGTCCTGGACAGACTGGAACCACGTGACGGCCATGCCTGAACCACCTGCCGAGCACGGCGGAACCACCTGCCGGACACGCCGAAATCACCTGCGGGCTACGCCAGAACCACTTGGACGACTCTCCGAAATGACCTGCCAGGCATGTTGGAACCACCTCTCAGACGTGCCAGAAGCACGTGGCGGACAGTCCGGAATCAGCTGTTGGGCATACGCAACCACCTATGAGACGTACCACAACCACGTGCCGTGCACGCCGGAACCACCTACCAGACAGACCGGACCCACCTGCCGAGCACGCCAGAGCCACCTGTTCGACTCGCTGGAACCACCTGCCGGACAGGCCAATATCAACTGCTGGCTATGCCAGAACCACCTGGGGGACGGTCCGGAATCGCCTGCCAGCCATGGCGGAACCACCTCTCAGACGTACCAGAACCACCTGCCGGAGAAGCTGGAAACACGTCCTGGACAGTCTGGAACCACCTGCCGGCCAAGCCTGAACCACCTGCCAAGCACAACGGAACAACCTGCCAGACACGCCAAAATCACCTGCGTGTTATGCCAGAACCACTTGGAGGACTCTCTGGGATGACCTGCCGGGCATGTCAGAACCACCTCTCAGATGTGCCAGAACCATGTGCATGAGATGCTGGAACCACACCCCGAACAGACGGAAAACACCTGCCAGACCCGTCTGAACAACCTGCCGAGCACGCCGGAGCCACCTGCTCGACTCGCCGGAACCACCTACCTGACATGCCCAAATCACCAGCCGGGTATGCCAGAACCACTTGGCGGACACTCCGGAATCATCTGCCGGACATGCCGGAACCAGCTCTCAGACACACCAGAACCAAGTGCCGGAGACCCCGGAAGCACCTGCCGAGCATGCCGGAGCCACCTGCTCGACTCGCCAGAAACACCTGCCGGACACGCCAAAATCACCTGCCGGCTACGCCAAAACCACCTGGCGGACACTCCGAAACCACCTGTCGCGCATGCCGGAACCACCTCTCAGACGTGCCGGAAGCACGTGCCGCACACGCCGGAATCACCTACCGGACAGACCGGAACCACCTGCCGAGCACGCCGGAGCCACCTGTTCGACTCGCTGGAACCACCTGCCGGACAGGCCAATATCAACTGCTGGCTATGCCAGAACCACCTGGGGGACGGTCCGGAATCACCTGCCCGCCATGGCGGAACCACCTCTCAGACGTACCAGAACCACCTGCCGGAGAAGCTACAAACACGTCCTGGACAGTCTGGATCCACCTGCCGGCCAAGCCTGAACCACCTGCCAAGCACAACGGAACAACCTGCCAGACATGCTAAAATCACCTGCGTGTTATGCCAGAACCACTTGGAGGACTCTCTGGGATGACCTGCCGGGCATGCCGGAACCACCTCTCAGACGTGCCAGAACCATGTGGCGGACAGTCCGGAATCACCTGTTGGGCATGCGCAACCACCTGTGAGACGTACCAGAACCACATGCCGTGCAGGCTGGAACCACCTACCGGACAGACCGGAATCACCTTTCGGGCATGCCGGAAACACCTGTCAGATGTGCCAGAAACACGTGCCGGAGACGCCGGAAGCACCTGCCAAGCACGTTGGAACCACCTGCTCAACTCGCCTGAACCACCTGCCGGACATGCCAAAATCACCTGCCGACTATGCCAGAACCACTTGGCGAACACTCCGGAATCACTTGCCGGGCATGCAGGAACCACCTCTCAGACATGCCAGAACCCCGTGCCAATGACCCCGGAAGCACCAGCCGAGCACGCCGGAACCACCTGCTCGACTCGCCAGAACCACCTGCCGATCACGCAAAAATCACCTGCCGGCTATGCCACAAGCAGTTGGTGAACACTTTGGAATCACCTGCCAGGCTTGCTGGAACCACCTGCCAGTCATGCCAAAATCACCTGCCAACTACGCCAGAACCGCTTGGCGGACACTGCGGAAACACCTGTCGGGCCGGCTGGAACCGCATCTCAGACGTGCCAGAAACGTGTTCATGAGATGCTGGAACCACACCACGAACAGACGGATACCACCTGCCAGAACCGCCTGAACCACCTGCTGAGCACGCCGGAACCACCTGCTCGACTCACCGGTACCACCTCCCTGACACGCCAAAATCACCTGCTGGGTATGCCAGAACCACTTGGCGGACACTCCGGAATCATCTGCCGGACATGCCGGAACCAGCTCTCAGACACACCAGAACCACGTGCCGGAGACGCCGGAAGCATCTGCCGAGCATGCCGGAGACCCCTGCTCGACTCGCCAGAAACACCTGCCGGACACGCCAAAATCACCTGCCGGGTATGCCAGAACCACCTGGCCGACACTACGGAATCACCTGCCGCGCATGCCGGAACCACCTCTCAGACATTCCAGAAGCACGTGCCGGACATGCCGCAAACACCTGCCGGACAGACCGGAACCACCTGCCAAGAAGGCCAGAGCCACCTGTTCGACTCGCTGGAACCACCTGCCGGAAAGGCCAATATCAACTGCTGGCTATGCCAGAACCACCTGGGGGACGGTCCGGGATCACCTGCCAGCCATGGCGGAACCACCTCTCAGACGTACCAGAACCACCTGCCGGAGAAGCTGGAAACACGTCCTGGACAGACTGGAACCATGTGACGGTCATGCGTGAACCACCTGCCGAGCACGGCGGAACCACCTGCCGGACACGCCAAAATCACCTGCGGGCTACGCCAGAACCACTTGGACGACTCTCCGAAATGACCTGCCGGGCATGTTGGAACCACCTCTCAGACGTGCCAGAAGCACGTGGCGGACAGTCCGGAATCACCTGTTGGGCATACGCAACCACCTCTGACACGTACCAGAACCACGTGCCGTGCACGCCGGAACCACCTACCGGACAGACCGGAATCCACTTTTGGGCATGCCGGAACCACCAGTCAGATGTGCCAGAAACACGTGCCGGAGACGCCGGAAGCACCTGCCGAGCACGTCGCAACCACCTGCTCAACTCGCCTGAACCACCTGCCGGACACGCCAAAATCACCTGCCCGCTACACCAGCACCACTTCGGGGACAAGCCGGAATCACGTGAGGGGCATGCCGGCACAGCCTCTCAGACTGAACCTCGTGCCGGACACCACAGAACCACCTGCCGGACAGACCGGAACCACCTGCCGGACACGCCGGAACCACCGGCTCGACCCGCCGGAACGACCGCTGGACATGCAAAATCACCTGCCGGCTACGCCGCAAACACTTGGCGAACACTCCGGAATCACCTGCCGGGCATGCCGGAACCACCTCTCAGATATGCCAGAACCACGTGCCAATGACCCCGGAAGCACCTGCCGAGCACGCCGGAACCACCTGCTCGACTCGCCAGAACCACCTGCCGGACACGCAGAAATCACCTGCCGGCTACGCCACAACCAGTTGGGGAACACTTCGGAATCACCTGCCGGGCTTGCTGGAACCACCTGCCGGTCATGCCAAAATCACCTGCCAACTACGCCAGTACCACTTGGCGGACACTGTGGAAACACCTGTCGGGCCGGCCGGAACCACATCTCAGACGTGCCAGAACCATGTGCATGAGATGCTGGAACCACACCCCGAACAGACGGAAAACACCTGCCAGACCCGTCTGAACAACCTGCCGAGCACGCCGGAGCCACCTGCTCGACTCGCCGGAACCACCTACCTGACATGCCCAAATCACCAGCCGGGTATGCCAGAACCACTTGGCGGACACTCCGGAATCATCTGCCGGACATGTCGGAACCAGCTCTCAGACACACCAGAACCACGTGCCGGAGACGCCGGAAGCACCTGCCGAGCTTGCCGGAGCCACCTGCTCGACTCGCCAGAAACACCTGCCGGACACGCCAAAATCACCTGCCGGCTACGCCAGAACCACCTGGCGGACACTCCGAAATCACCTGTCGGGCATGCCGGAACCACCTCTCAGACGTGCCGGAAGCACGTGCCGGACACGCCGGAATCACCTACCGGACAGACCGGAACCACCTGCCGAGCACGCCGGAGCCACCTGTTCGACTCGCTGGAACCACCTGCCGGACAGGCCAATATCAACTGCTGGCTATGCCAGAACGACACGGGGGACGGTCCGGAATCGACTGCCAGCCATGGCGGAACCACCTCTCAAACGTACCAGAACCACCTGCCGGAGAAGCTGGAAACACGTCCTGGACAGTCTGGAACCACCTGCCGGCCAAGCCTGAACCACCTGCCAAGCACAACGGAACAACCTGCCAGACACGCCAAAATCACCTGCGTGTTATGCCAGAACCACTTGGAGGACTCTCTGGGATGACCTGCCGGGCATGCCGGAACCACCTCTCAGACGTGCCAGAACCATGTGGCGGACAGTCCGGAATCACCTGTTGGGCATGCGCAACCACCTCTGAGACGTACCAGAACCGCATGCCGTGCAGGCTGGAACCACCTACCGGACAGACCGGAATCACCTTTCGGGCATGCCGGAACCACCTGTCAGATGTGCCAGAAACACGTGCCGGAGACGCCGGAAGCACCTGCCAAGCACGTTGGAACCACCTGCTCAACTCGCCTGAACCACCTGCCGGACATGCCAAAATCACCTGCCGACTATGCCAGAACCACTTGGTGAACACTCCGGAATCACTTGCCGGGCATGCAGGAACCACCTCTCAGACATGCCAGAACCCCGTGCCAATGACCCCGGAAGCACCAGCCGAGCACGCCGGAACCACCTGCTCGAATCGCCAGAACCACCTGCCGATCACGCAAAAAGCACCTGCCGGCTATGCCACAAGCAGTTGGTGAACACTTTGGAATCACCTGCCAGGCTTGCTGGAACCACCTGCCAGTCATGCCAAAATCACCTGCCAACTATGCCAGAACCGTTTGGCGGACACTGCGGAAACACCTGTCGGGCCGGCTGGAACCACATCTCAGACGTGCCAGAAACGTGTTCATGAGATGCTGGAACCACACCCCGAAGAGACGGATACCACCTGCCAGAACCGCCTGAACCACCTGCTGAGCACGCCGGAACCACCTGCTCGACTCACCGGTACCACCTCCCTGACACGCCAAAATCACCTGCTGGGTATGCCAGAACCACTTGGCGGACACTCCGGAATCATCTGCCGGACATGCCGGAACCAGCTCTCAGACACACCAGAACCACGTGCCGGAGACGCCGGAAGCACCTGCCGAGCATGCCGGAGACACCTGCTCGACTCGCCAGAAACACCTGCCGGACACGCCAAAATCACCTGCCGGGTATGCCAGAACCACCTGGCGGACACTACGGAATCACCTGCCGCGCATGCCGGAACCACCTCTCAGACGTGCCGGAAGCACGTGCCAGACACGCCGGAATCACCTACCGGACAGACCGGAACCACCTGCCAAGAACGCTGGAGCCACCTGTTCGACTCGCTGCAACCACCTGCCGGACAGTCCAATATCAACTGCTGGCTATGCCAGAACCACCTGGGGTACAGTCCAGGATCACCTGCCAGCCATGGCGGAACCACCTCTCAGACGTACCAGAACCACCTGCCGGAGAAGCTGGAAACACGTCCTGGACAGACTGGAACCACGTGAAGGCAATGCCTGAACCACCTGCCGGACACGCCAAAATCACCTGCGGGCTACGCCAGAACCACTTGGACGACTCTCCGAAATGACCTGCCGGGCATGTTGGAACCACCTCTCAGACGTGCCAGAAGCACGTGGCGGACAGTCCGGAATCACCTGTTGGGCATACGCAACCACCTCTGACACGTACCAGAACCACGTGCCGTGCACGCTGGAACCACCTACCGGACAGACCGGAATCCACTTTTGGGCATGCCGGAAGCACCAGTCAGATGTGCCAGAAACACGTGCCGGAGACGCCGGAAGCACCTGCCGAGCACGTCGCAACCACCTGCTCAACTCGCCTGAACCAAGTGCCGGACACGCCAAAATCACCTGCCCGCTACACCAGCACCACTTCGGGGACAAGCCGGAATCACGTGAGGGGCATGCCGGCACAGCCTCTCAGACTGAACCTCGTGCCGGACACCACAGAACCACCTGCCGGACAGACCGGAACCACCTGCCGGACACGCCGGAACCACCGGCTCGACCCGCTGGAACGACCGCTGGACATGCAAAATCACCTGCCGGCTACGCCGGAAACACTTGGCGAACACTCCGGAATCACCTGCCGGTCATGCCGGAACCACCTCTCAGATATGCCAGAACCACGTGCCAATGACCCCGGAAGCACCTGCCGAGCACGCCGGAACCACCTGCTCGACTCGCCAGAACCACCTTCCTGACACGCCGAAATCACCTGCCGGGTATGCCAGAGCCACTTGGCGGACACTCCGGAATCATCTGTCGGACATGTCGGAACCAGCTCTCAGACTCACCAGAACCAAGTGCCGGAGACGCCGGAAGCACCTGCCGAGCATGCCGGAGCCACCTGCTCGACTCGCCAGAACCACCTCCCGGACACGCAGAAATCACCTGCCGGCTACGCCACAACCAGTTGGGGAACACTTCGGAATCACCTGCCGGGCTTGCTGGAACCACCTGCCGGTCATGCCAAAATCACCTGCCAACTACGCCAGTACCACTTGGCGGACACTGTGGAAACACCTGTCGGGCCGGCCGGAACCACATCTCAGACGTGCCAGAACCATGTGCATGAGATGCTGGAACCACACCCCGAACAGACGGAAAACACCTGCCAGACCCGTCTGAACAACCTGCCGAGCACGCCGGAGCCACCTGCTCGACTCGCCGGAACCTCCTACCTGACATGCCCAAATCACCAGCCGGGTATGCCAGAACCACTTGGCGGACACTCCGGAATCATCTGCCGGACATGCCGGAACCAGCTCTCAGACACACCAGAACCACGTGCCGTAGACGCCGGAAGCACCTGCCGAGCTTGCCGGAGCCACCTGCTCGACTCGCCAGAAACACCTGCCGGACACGCCAAAATCACCTGCCGGCTACGCCAGAACCACCTGGCGGACACTCCGAAATCACCTGTCGCGCATGCCGGAACCACCTCTCACACGTTCCGGAAGCACGTGCCGGACACGCCGGAATCACCAACCGGACAGACCGGAACCACCTGCCGAGCACGCCGGAGCCACCTGTTCGACTCGCTGGAACCACCTGCCGGACAGGCCAATATCAACTGCTGGCTATGCCAGAACCACCTGGGGGACGGTCCGGAATCGCCTGCCAGCCATGGCGGAACCACCTCTCAGACGTACCAGAACCACCTGCCGGAGAAGCTGGAAACACGTCCTGGACAGTCTGGAACCACCTGCCGGCCAAGCCTGAACCACCTGCCAAGCACAACGGAACAACCTGCCAGACATGCCAAAATCACCTGCGTGTTATGCCAGAACCACTTGGAGGACTCTCCGGGATGACCTGCCGGGCATGCCGGAACCACCTCTCAGACGTGCCAGAACCATGTGGCGGACAGTCCGGAATCACCTGTTGGGCATGCGCAACCACCTCTGAGACGTACCAGAACCACATGCCGTGCAGGCTGGAACCACCTACCGGACAGACCGGAATCACCTTTCGGGCATGCCGTAACCACCTGTCAGATGTGCCAGAAACACGTGCCGGAGACGCCGGAAGCACCTGCCAAGCACGTTGGAACCACCTGCTCAACTCGCCTGAACCACCTGCCGGACATGCCAAAATCACCTGCCGACTATGCCAGAACCACTTGGTGAACACTCCGGAATCACTTGCCGGGCATGCAGGAACCACCTCTCAGACATGCCAGAACCCCGTGCCAATGACCCCGGAAGCACCAGCCGAGCACGCCGGAACCACCTGCTCGACTCGCCAGAACCACCTGCCGATCACGCAAAAAGCACCTGCCGGCTATGCCACAAGCAGTTGGTGAACACTTTGGAATCACCTGCCAGGCTTGCTGGAACCACCTGCCAGTCATGCCAAAATCACCTGCCAACTACACCAGAACCGCTTGGCGGACACTGCGGAAACACCTGTCGGGCCGGCTGGAACCACATCTCAGACGTGCCAGAAACGTGTTCATGAGATGCTGGAACCACACCCCGAACAGACGGATACCACCTGCCAGAACCGCCTGAACCACCTGCTGAGCACACCGGAACCACCTGCTCGACTCACCGGTACCACCTCCCTGACACGCCAAAATCACCTGCCGGGTATGCCAGAACCACTTGGCGGACACTCCGGAATCATCTGCCGGACATGCCGGAACCAGCTCTCAGACACACCAGAACCACGTGCCGGAGACGCCGGAAGCACCTGCCGAGCATGCCGGAGCCACCTGCTCGACTCGCCAGAAACACCTGCCGGACACGCCTAAATCACCTGCCGGGTATGCCAGAACCACCTGGTGGACACTCCGAAATCACCTGACGCGCATGCCGGAACCACCTCTCAGACGTGCCGGAAGCACGTACCGGACACGCCGGAAACACCTGCCGGACAGACCGGAACCACCAGCCAAGAACGCCGGAGCCACCTGTTCGACTCGCTGGAACCACCTGCCGGACAGGCCAATATCAACTGCTGGCTATGCCAGAACCACCTGTGGGACAGTCCGGGATCACCTGCTAGCCATGGCGGAAGCACCTCTCAGACGTACCAGAACGACCTGCCGGAGAAGCTGGAAACACGTCCTGGACAGACTGGAACCACGTGACGGCCATGCCTGAACCACCTGCCGAGCACGGCGGAACCACCTGCCGGACACGCCAAAATCACCTGCGGGCTACGCCAGAACCACTTGGACGACTCTCCGAAATGACCTGCCGGGCATGTTGGAACCACCTCTCAGACGTGCCAGAAGCACGTGGCGGACAGTCCGGAATCACCTGTTGGGCATACGCAACCACCTCTGACACGTACCAGAACCACGTGCCGTGCACGCCGGAACCACCTACCGGACAGACCGGAATCAACTTTTGGGCATGCCGGAACCACCAGTCAGATGTGCCAGAAACACGTGCCGGAGACGCCGGATGCACCTGCCAAGCACGTCGCAACCACCTGCTCAACTCGCCTGAACCACCTGCCGGACACGCCAAAATCACCTGCCCGCTACACCAGCACCACTTCGGGGACAAGTCGGAATCACGTGAGGGGCATACCGGCACAGCCTGTCAGACTGAACCTCGTGCCGGACACCACAGAACCACCTGCCGGACAGACCGGAACCACCTGCCGGACACGCCGGAACCACCGGCTCGACCCGCCGGAACGACCGCTGGACATGCAAAATCACCTGCCGGCTACGCCGGAAACACTTGGTGAACACTCCGGAATCACCTGCCGGGCATGCCGGAACCACCTCTCAGATATGCCAGAACCACGTGCCAATGACCCCGGAAGCACCTGCCGAGCACGCCGCAACCACCTGCTCGACTCGCCAGAACCACCTGCCGGACACGCAAAAATCACCTGCCGGCTACGCCACAACCAGTTGGGGAACACTTCGGAATCACCTGCCGGGCTTGCTGGAACCACCTGCCGGTCATGCCAAAATCACCTGCCAACTACGCCAGTACCACTTGGCGGACACTGTGGAAACACCTGTCGGGCCGGCCGGAACCACATCTCAGACGTGCCAGAACCATGTGCATGAGATGCTGGAACCACACCCCGAACAGACGGAAAACACCTGCCAGACCCGTCTGAACAACCTGCCGAGCACGCCGGAGCCCCCTGCTCGACTCGCCCTAACCACCTACCTGACATGCCCAAATCACCAGCCGGGTATGCCAGAACCACTTGGCGGACACTCCGGAATCATCTGCCGGACATGCCGGAACCAGCTCTCAGACACACCAGAACCAGGTGCCGGAGACGCCGGAAGCACCTGCCGAGCATGCCGGAGCCACCTGCTCGAGTCGCCAGAAACACCTTCCGGAGACGCCAAACTCACCTGCCGGGTACGCCAGAACCACCTGGCGAACACTCCGAAATCACCTGTCGCGCATGCCGGAACCACCTCTCAGACGTACCGGAAGCACGTGCCGGACACGCCGGAATCACCTACCGGACATACCGGAACCACCTGCCGAGCACGCCGGAGCCACCTGTTCGACTCGCTGGAACCACCTGCCGGACAGGCCAATATCAACTGCTGGCTATGCCAGAACCACCTGGGAGACGGTCCGGAATCACCTGCCAGCCATGGCGGAACCACCTCTCAGACGTACCAGAACCACCTGCCGGAGAAGCTGGAAACACGTCCTGGACAGTCTGGAACCACCTGCCGGCCCAGCCTGAACCACCTGCCAAGCACAACGGAACAACCTGCCAGAGAGGCCAAAATCACCTGCGTGTTATGCCAGAACCACTTGGAGGACTCTCTGGGATGACCTGCCGGGCATGCCGGAACCACCTCTCAGACGTGCCAGAACCATGTGGCGGACAGTCCGGAATCACCTGTTGGGCATGCGCAACCACCTCTGAGACGTACCAGAACCACATGCCGTGCAGGCTGGAACCACCTACCGGACAGACCGGAATCACCTTTCGGGCATGCCGGAACCACCTGTCAGATGTGCCAGAAACACGTGCCGGAGACGCCGGAAGCACCTGCCAAGCACGTTGGAACCACCTGCTCAACTCGCCTGAACCACCTGCCTGACATGCCAAAATCACCTGCCGACTATGCCAGAACCACTTGGCGAACACTCCGGAATCACTAGCCGGGCATGCAGGAACCACCTCTCAGACATGCCAGAACCCCGTGCCAATGACCCCGGAAGCACCAGCCGAGCACGCAGGAACCACCTGCTCGACTCGCCAGAACCACCTGCCGATCACGCAAAAATCACCTGCCGGCTACGCCACAACCAGTTGGTGAACACTTTGGAATCACCTGCCAGGCTTGCTGGAACCACCTGCCAGTCATGCCAAAATCACCTGCCAACTACGCCAGAACCGCTTGGCGGACACTGCGGAAACACCTGTCGGGCCGGCTGGAACCACATCTCAGACGTGCCAGAAACGTGTTCATGAGATGCTGGAACCACACCCCGAACAGACGGATACCACCTGCCAGAACCGCCTGAACCACCTGCTGAGCACACCGGAACCACCTGCTCGACTCACCGGTACCATGTCCCTGACCTGCCAAACTCACCTGCTGGGTATGCCAGAACAACTTGGCGGACACTCCGGAATCATCTGCCGGACATGCCGGAACCAGCTCTCAGACACACCAGAACCAAGTGCCGGAGACGCCGGAAGCCCCTGCCGAGCATGCCGGAGCCACCTGCTCGATTCGCCAGAATCACCTGCCGGACACGCCAAAATCACCTGCCGGGTACGCCAGAACCACCTGGCGTACACTTCGAAATCACCTGTCGCGCATGAAGGAACCACCTCTCAGACGTGCCGGAAGCACGTGCCTGACACGCCGGAAACACCTACCGGACAGACCGGATCCACCTGCCAAGAACGCCCCAGCCACCTGTTCGACTCGCTGGAACAACCTGCCGGACAGGCCAATATCAACTGCTGGCTATGCCAGAACCACCTGGGGGACAGTCCGGGATCCCCTGCCAGCCATGCCGGAACCACCTCTCAGACGTACCAGAACCACCTGCCGGAGAAGCTGGAAACACGTCCTGGACAGACTGGAACCACGTGACGGCCATGCCTGAACCACCTGCCGGACACGCCAAAATCACCTGCGGGCTACGCCAGAACCACTTGGACGACTCTCCGAAATGACCTGCCAGGCATGTTGGAACCACCTCTCAGACCTGCCAGAAGCACGTGGCGGACAGTCCGGAATCACCTGTTGGGCATACGCAACCACCTCTGAGAGGTACCAGAACCACGTGCTGTGCACGCCGGAACCACCTACCGGACAGACCGGAATCCACTTTTGGGCATGCCGGAACCACCAGTCAGATGTGCCAGAAACACGTCCCGGAGATGCCGGAAGCACCTGCCGAACACGTCGCAACCACCTGCTCAACTCGCCTGTACCACCTGCCGGACACGCCAAAATCACCTACCCGCTACAGCAGCACCACTTCGGTGACAAGCCGGAATCACGTGAGGGGCATGCCAGCACAGCCTCTCAGACTGAACCTCGTGCCGGACACCACAGAACCACCTGCCGGACAGACCGGAACCACCTGCCGGACACGCCGGAACCACCAGCTCGACCCGCCGGAACGACCGCTGGACATGCAAAATCACCTGCAGGCTACGCCGGAAACACTTGGCGAACACTCCGGAATCACCTGCCGGGCATGCCGGAACCACCTCTCAGATATGCCAGAACCACGTGCCAATGACCCCGGAAGCACCTGCCGAGCATGCCAGAACCACCTGCTCGACTCGCCAGAACCACCTGCCGGACACGCAAAAATCACCTGCCGGCTACGCCACAACCAGTTGGGGAACACTTCGGAATCACCTGCCGGGCTTGCTGGAACCACCTGCCGGTCATGCCAAAATCACCTGCCAACTACGCCAGAACCGCTTGGCGGACACTGAGAAAACACCTGTCGGGCCAGCCGGAACCACATCTCAGACGTGCCAGAACCATGTGCATGAGATGCTGGAACCACACCACGAACAGACGGAAAACACCTGCCAGACCCGTCTGAACAACCTGCCGAGCACGCCGGAGCCACCTGCTCGACTCGCCGGAACCACCTACCTGACAGGCCCAAATCACCAGCCGGGTATGCCAGAACCACTTGGCGGACACTCCGGAATCATCTGCCGGACATGCCGGAACCAGCTCTCAGACACACTAGAACCACGTGCCGGAGACGCCGGAAGCACCTGCCGAGCATGCCGGAGCCACCTGCTCGACTCGCCAGAAACGCCTGCCGGACACGCCAAAATCACCTGCCGGGTACGCCAGAACCACCTGGCGGACACTCCGAAATCACCTGTCGCGCATGCCGGAACCACCTCCCAGACGTGCCGGAAGCACGTGCCGGACACGCCGGAATCACCTACCGGACAGACCGGAACCACCTGCCGAGCAGGCCGCAGAAACCTGTTCGACTCGCTGGAACCACCTGCCGGACAGGCCAATATCAACTGCTGGCTATGCCAGAACCACCTGGGGGACAGTCCGGGATCACCTGCCAGCCATGGCGGAACCACCTCTCAGACGTACCAGAACCACCTGCCGGAGAAGCTGGAAACACGTCCTGGACAGACTGGAACCACGTGACGGCCATGCCTGAACCACATGCCGGACACGCCAAAATCACCTGCGGGCTAAGCCAGAACCACTTGGACGACTCTCCGAAATGACCTGCCGGGCATGTTGGAACCACCTCTCTGACGTGCCAGAAGCACGTGGCAGACAGTCAGGAATCACCTGTTGGGCATACGCACCCACCTCTGACACGTACCAGAACCACGTGCCGTGCACACCGGAACCACCTACCGGACAGACCGGAATCAACTTTTGGGCATGCCGGAACCACCAGTCAGATGTGCCAGAAACACGTGCCGGAGACGCCGGAAGCACCTGCCGAGCACGTCGCAACCACCTGCTCAACTCGCCTGAACCAAGTGCCGGACACGCCAAAATCACCTGTCAGATACACCAGCACCACTTCGGGGACAAGCCGGAATCACGTGAGGGGCATGCCGGCACAGCCTCTCAGACTGAACCTCGTGCCGGACACCACAGAACCACCTGCCGGACGGACCGGAACCACCTGCCGGACACGCCGGAACCACCTCTCAGATATGCCAGAACCACGTGCCAATGACCCCGGAAGCACCTGCCGAGCACGCCGGAACCACCTGCTCGACTCGCCAGAACCACCTGCCGGACACGCAGAAATCACCTGCCGGCTACGCCACAACCAGATGGGGAACACTTCGGAATCACCTGCCGGGCTTGCTGGAACCACCTGCCGGTCATGCCAAAATCACCAGCCAACTACGCCAGTACCACTTGGCGGACACTGTGGAAACACCTGTCGGGCCGGCCGGAACCACATCTCAGACGTGCCAGAACCATGTGCATGAGATGCTGGAACCACACCACGAACAGACGGAAAACACCTGCCAGACCCGTCTGAACAACCTGCCGAGCACGCCGGAGCCACCTGCTCGACTCGCCGGAACCACCTACCTGACACGCCAAAATCACCAGCCGGGTATGCCAGAACCACTTGGCGGACACTCCGGAATCATCTGCCGGACATGCCGGAACCAGCTCTCAGACACACCAGAACCACGTGCCGGAGACGCCGGAAGCACCTGCCGAGCATGCCAGAGCCACCTGCTCGAGTCGCCAGAAACACCTGCCGGACACGCCAAAATCACCTGCCGGGTACGCCAGAACCACCTGGCGGACACTCCGAAATCACCTGTCGCGCATGCCGGAACCACCTCTCACACGTGCCAGAAGCACGTGCCGGACACGCCGGAATCACCTACCGGACAGACCGGAACCACCTGCCGAGCACGCCAGAGCCACCTGTTCGACTCGCTGGAACCACCTGCCGGACAGGCCAATATCAACTGCTGGCTATGCCAGAACCACCTGGGGGACGGTCCGGAATCACCTTACAGCCATGGCGGAACCACCTCTCAGACGTACCAGAAGCACCTGCCGGAGAAGCTGGAAACACGTCCTGGACAGTCTGGAACCACCTGCCGGCCAAGCCTGAACCACCTCCCAAGCACAACGGAACAACCTGCCAGACACGCCAAAATCACCTGCGTGTTATGCCAGAACCACTTGGAGGACTCTCTGGGATGACCTGCCGGGCATGCCGGAACCACCTCTCAGACGTGCCAGAAGCACGTGGCGGACAGTCCGGAATCACCTGTTGGGCATACGCAACCACCTCTGAGACGTACCAGAACCACGTGCCGTGCACGCCGGAACCACCTACCGGAGAGACCGGAATCAACTTTTGGGCATGCCGGAACCACCAGTCAGATGTGCCAGAAACACGTGCCGGAGACGCCGGAAGCACCTGCCGAGCACGTGGCAACCACCTGCTCAACTCGCCTGAACCACCTGCCGGACACGCCAAAATCACCTGCCCGCTACAGCAGCACCACTTCGGGGACAAGCGGGAATCACGTGAGGGGCTGCCGGCACAGCCTCTCAGACTGAACCTCGTGCCGGACACCACAGAAACACCTGCCGGACAGACCGGAACCACCTGCCGGACACGCCGGAACCACCGGCTCGACCCGCCGGAACGACCGCTGGACATGCAAAATCACCTGCCGGCTACGCCGGAAACACTTGGCGAACACTCCGGAATCACCTGCCGGGCATGCCGGAACCACCTCTCAGATATGCCAGAACCACGTGCCAATGACCCCGGAAGCACCTGCCGAGCACGCCGGAACCACCTGCTCGACTCGCCAGAACCACCTGCCGGACACGCCAAAATCACCTGCCGGCTACGCCACAACCAGTTGGGGAACACTTCGGAATCACCTGCCGGGCTTGCTGGAACCACCTGCCGGTCATGCCAAAATCACCTGCCAACTACGCCAGTACCACTTGGCGGACACTGTGGAAACACCTGTCGGGCTGGCCGGAACCACATCTCAGACGTGCCAGAACCATGTGCATGAGATGCTGGAACCACACCCCGAACAGACGGAAAACACCTGCCAGACCCGTCTGAACAACCTGCCGAGCACGCCGGAGCCACCTGCTCGACTCGCCGGAACCACCTACCTGACATGCCCAAATCACCAGCCGGGTATGCCAGAACCACTTGGCGGACACTCCGGAATCATCTGTCGGACATGCCTGAACCAGCTCTCAGACACACCAGAACCACGTGCCGGAAACGCCGGAAGCACCTGCCGAGCATGCCGGAG
Organism: Equus przewalskii; assembly: GCF_037783145.1. NCBI lineage: Eukaryota > Metazoa > Chordata > Mammalia > Perissodactyla > Equidae > Equus > Equus przewalskii. Next base: position 34,535 of record NW_027226822.1, read on the forward strand.
CCACCTGCTCGACTCGCCAGAAAGACCTGCCGGACACGCCAAAATGACCTGCCGGCTACGCCACAACCACCTGGCGGACACTCCGAAACCACCTGTCGCGCATGCCGGAACCACATCTCAGACGTGCCGGAAGCACGTGCCGGACACGCTGGAATCACCTACCGGACAGACCGGAACCACCTGCCGAGCACGCCAGAGCCACCTGTTCGACTCGCTGGAACCACCTGCCGGACAGGCCAATATCAACTGCTGGTTATGCCGGAACCACCTGGGGAACGGTCCGGAATCACCTGCCAGCCATGGCGGAACCACCTCTCACACGTACCAGAACCACCTGCCGGAGAAGCTGGAAACACGTCCTGGACAGTCTGGAACCACCTGCCGGCCAAGCCTGAACCACCTGCCAAGCACAACGGAACAACCTGCCAGACACGCCAAAATCACCTGCGTGTTCTGCCAGAACCACTTGGAGGACTCTCTGGGATGACCTGCCGGGCATGCCGGAACCACCTCTCAGACGTGCCAGAACCATGTGGCGGACAGTCCGGAATCACCTGTTGGGCATGCGCAACCACCTCTGAGACGTACCAGAACCACATGCCGTGCAGGCTGGAACCACCTACCGGACAGACCGGAATCACCTTTCGGGCATGCCGGAACCACCTGTCAGATGTGCCAGAAACACGTGCCGGAGACGCCGGAAGCACCTGCCAAGCACGTTGGAACCACCTGCTCAACTCGCCTGAACCACCTGCCGGACATGCCAAAATCACCTGCCGACTATGCCAGAACCACTTGGCGAACACTCCGGAATCACTTGCCGGGCATGCAGGAACCACCTCTCAGACATGCCAGAACCCCGTGCCAATGACCCCGGAAGCACCAGCCGAGCACGCCGGAACCACCTGCTCGACTCGCCAGAACCACCTGCCGATCACGCAAAAATCACCTGCCGGCTACGCCACAACCAGTTGGTGAACACTTTGGAATCACCTGCCAGGCTTGCTGGAACCACCTGCCAGTCATGCCAAAATCACCTGCCAACTACGCGAGAACCGCATGGCGGACACTGCGGAAACACCTGTCGGGCCAGCTGGAACCACATCACAGACGTGCCAGAAACGTGTTCATGAGATGCTGGAACCACACCCCGAACAGACGGATACCACCTGCCAGAACTGCCTGAACCACCAGCTGAGCACGCCGGAACCACCTGCTCGACTCACTGGTACCACCTCCCTGACACGCCAAAATCACCTGCTGGGTATGCCAGAACCACTTGGCGGACACTCCGGAATCATCTGCCGGACATGCCGGAACCAGCTCTCAGACACACCAGAACCAAGTGCCGGAGACGCCGGAAGCACCTGCCGAGCATGCCGGAGCCACCTGCTCGACTCGCCAGAAACACCTGCCGGACACGCCAAAATCACCTGCCGGGTATGCCAGAACCACCTGGCGGACACTACGGAATCACCTGCCGCGCATGCCGGAACCACCTCTCAGACGTGCCGGAAGCACGTGCCTGACACGCCGGAATCACCTACCGGACAGACCGGATCCACCTGCCAAGAACGCCCCAGCCACCTGTTCGACTCGCTGGAACAACCTGCCGGACAGGCCAATATCAACTGCTGGCTATGCCAGAACCACCTGGGGGACAGTCCGGGATCCCCTGCCAGCCATGGCGGAACCACCTCTCAGACGTACCAGAACCACCTGCCGGAGAAGCTGGAAACACGTCCTGGACAGACTGGAACCACGTGACGGCCATGCCTGAACCACCTGCCGGACACGCCAAAATCACCTGCGGGCTACGCCAGAACCACTTGGACGACTCTCCGAAATGACCTGCCAGGCATGTTGGAACCACCTCTCAGACCTGCCAGAAGCACGTGGCGGACAGTCCGGAATCACCTGTTGGGCATACGCAACCACCTCTGAGAGGTACCAGAACCACGTGCTGTGCACGCCGGAACCACCTACCGGACAGACCGGAATCCACTTTTGGGCATGCCGGAACCACCAGTCAGATGTGCCAGAAACACGTCCCGGAGATGCCGGAAGCACCTGCCGAACACGTCGCAACCACCTGCTCAACTCGCCTGTACCACCTGCCGGACACGCCAAAATCACCTACCCGCCACACCAGCACCACTTCGGTGACAAGCCGGAATCACGTGAGGGCCATGCCGGCACAGCCTCTCAGACTGAACCTCGTGCCGGACACCACAGAACCACCTGCCGGACAGACCGGAACCACCTGCCGGACACGCCGGAACCACCGGCTCGACCCGCCGGAACGACCGCTGGACATGCAAAATCACCTGCCGGCTACGCCGCAAACACTTGGCGAACACTCCGGAATCACCTGCCGGGCATGCCGGAACCACCTCTCAGATATGCCAGAACCACGTGCCAATGACCCCGGAAGCACCTGCCGAGCATGCCAGAACCACCTGCTCGACTCGCCAGAACCACCTGCCGGACACGCAAAAATCACCTGCCGGCTACGCCACAACCAGTTGGGGAACACTTCGGAATCACCTGCCGGGCTTGCTGGAACCACCTGCCGGTCATGCCAAAATCACCTGCCAACTACGCCAGAACCGCTTGGCGGACACTGAGAAAACACCTGTCGGGCCAGCCGGAACCACATCTCAGACGTGCCAGAACCATGTGCATGAGATGCTGGAACCACACCACGAACAGACGGAAAACACCTGCCAGACCCGTCTGAACAACCTGCCGAGCACGCCGGAGCCACCTGCTCGACTCGCCGGAACCACCTACCTGACAGGCCCAAATCACCAGCCGGGTATGCCAGAACCACTTGGCGGACACTCCGGAATCATCTGCCGGACATGCCGGAACCAGCTCTCAGACACACTAGAACCACGTGCCGGAGACGCCGGAAGCACCTGCCGAGCATGCCGGAGCCACCTGCTCGACTCGCCAGAAACGCCTGCCGGACACGCCAAAATCACCTGCCGGGTACGCCAGAACCACCTGGCGGACACTCCGAAATCACCTGTCGCGCATGCCGGAACCACCTCCCAGACGTGCCGGAAGCACGTGCCGGACACGCCGGAATCACCTACCGGACAGACCGGAACCACCTGCCGAGCAGGCCGCAGAAACCTGTTCGACTCGCTGGAACCACCTGCCGGACAGGCCAATATCAACTGCTGGCTATGCCAGAACCACCTGGGGGACAGTCCGGGATCACCTGCCAGCCATGGCGGAACCACCTCTCAGACGTACCAGAACCACCTGCCGGAGAAGCTGGAAACACGTCCTGGACAGACTGGAACCACGTGACGGCCATGCCTGAACCACATGCCGGACACGCCAAAATCACCTGCGGGCTAAGCCAGAACCACTTGGACGACTCTCCGAAATGACCTGCCGGGCATGTTGGAACCACCTCTCTGACGTGCCAGAAGCACGTGGCAGACAGTCCGGAATCACCTGTTGGGCATACGCACCCACCTCTGACACGTACCAGAACCACGTGCCGTGCACACCGGAACCACCTACCGGACAGACCGGAATCAACTTTTGGGCATGCCGGAACCACCAGTCAGATGTGCCAGAAACACGTGCCGGAGACGCCGGAAGCACCTGCCGAGCACGTCGCAACCACCTGCTCAACTCGCCTGAACCAAGTGCCGGACACGCCAAAATCACCTGTCAGATACACCAGCACCACTTCGGGGACAAGCCGGAATCACGTGAGGGGCATGCCGGCACAGCCTCTCAGACTGAACCTCGTGCCGGACACCACAGAACCACCTGCCGGACAGACCGGAACCACCTGCCGGACACGCCGGAACCACCTCTCAGATATGCCAGAACCACGTGCCAATGACCCCGGAAGCACCTGCCGAGCACGCCGCAACCACCTGCTCGACTCGCCAGAACCACCTGCCGGACACGCAGAAATCACCTGCCGGCTACGCCACAACCAGATGGGGAACACTTCGGAATCACCTGCCGGGCTTGCTGGAACCACCTGCCGGTCATGCCAAAATCACCTGCCAACTACGCCAGTACCACTTGGCGGACACTGTGGAAACACCTGTCGGGCCGGCCGGAACCACATCTCAGACGTGCCAGAACCATGTGCATGAGATGCTGGAACCACACCACGAACAGACGGAAAACACCTGCCAGACCCGTCTGAACAACCTGCCGAGCACGCCGGAGCCACCTGCTCGACTCGCCGGAACCACCTACCTGACACGCCAAAATCACCAGCCGGGTATGCCAGAACCACTTGGCGGACACTCCGGAATCATCTGCCGGACATGCCGGAACCAGCTCTCAGACACACCAGAACCACGTGCCGGAGACGCCGGAAGCACCTGCCGAGCATGCCAGAGCCACCTGCTCGACTCGCCAGAAACACCTGCCGGACACGCCAAAATCACCTGCCGGGTACGCCAGAACCACCTGGCGGACACTCCGAGATCACCTGTCGCGCATGCCGGAACCACCTCTCACACGTGCCAGAAGCACGTGCCGGACACGCCGGAATCACCTACCGGACAGACCGGAACCACCTGCCGAGCACGCCAGAGCCACCTGTTCGACTCGCTGGAACCACCTGCCGGACAGGCCAATATCAACTGCTGGCTATGCCAGAACCACCTGGGGGACGGTCCGGAATCACCTTACAGCCATGGCGGAACCACCTCTCAGACGTACCAGAAGCACCTGCCGGAGAAGCTGGAAACACGTCCTGGACAGTCTGGAACCACCTGCCGGCCAAGCCTGAACCACCTGCCAAGCACAACGGAACAACCTGCCAGACACGCCAAAATCACCTGCGTGTTATGCCAGAACCACTTGGAGGACTCTCTGGGATGACCTGCCGGGCATGCCGGAACCACCTCTCAGACGTGCCAGAAGCACGTGGCGGACAGTCCGGAATCACCTGTTGGGCATACGCAACCACCTCTGAGACGTACCAGAACCACGTGCCGTGCACGCCGGAACCACCTACCGGAGAGACCGGAATCAACTTTTGGGCATGCCGGAACCACCAGTCAGATGTGCCAGAAACACGTGCCGGAGACGCCGGAAGCACCTGCCGAGCACGTGGCAACCACCTGCTCAACTCGCCTGAACCACCTGCCGGACACGCCAAAATCACCTGCCCGCTACAGCAGCACCACTTCGGGGACAAGCGGGAATCACGTGAGGGGCTGCCGGCACAGCCTCTCAGACTGAACCTCGTGCCGGACACCACAGAAACACCTGCCGGACAGACCGGAACCACCTGCCGGACACGCCGGAACCACCGGCTCGACCCGCCGGAACGACCGCTGGACATGCAAAATCACCTGCCGGCTACGCCGGAAACACTTGGCGAACACTCCGGAATCACCTGCCGGGCATGCCGGAACCACCTCTCAGATATGCCAGAACCACGTGCCAATGACCCCGGAAGCACCTGCCGAGCACGCCGCAACCACCTGCTCGACTCGCCAGAACCACCTGCCGGACACGCCAAAATCACCTGCCGGCTACGCCACAACCAGTTGGGGAACACCTCGGAATCACCTGCCGGGCTTGCTGGAACCACCTGCCGGTCATGCCAAAATCACCTGCCAACTACGCCAGTACCACTTGGCGGACACTGTGGAAACACCTGTCGGGCCGGCCGGAACCACATCTCAGACGTGCCAGAACCATGTGCATGAGATGCTGGAACCACACCCCGAACAAACGGAAAACACCTGCCAGACCCGTCTGAACAACCTGCCGAGCACGCCGGAGCCACCTGCTCGACTCGCCGGAACCACCTACCTGACATGCCAAAATCACCAGCCGGGTATGCCAGAACCACTTGGCGGACACTCCGGAATCATCTGTCGGACATGCCTGAACCAGCTCTCAGACACACCAGAACCACGTGCCGGAGACGCCGGAAGCACCTGCCGAGCTTGCCGGAGCCACCTGCTCGACTCGCCAGAAAGACCTGCCGGACACGCCAAAATGACCTGCCGGCTACGCCAGAACCAACTGGCGGACACTCCGAAACCACCTGTCGCGCATGCCGGAACCACATCTCAGACGTGCCGGAAGCACGTGCCGGACACGCTGGAATCACCTACCGGACAGACCGGAACCACCTGCCGAGCACGCCAGAGCCACCTGTTCGACTCGCTGGAACCACCTGCCGGACAGGCCAATATCAACTGCTGGTTATGCCGGAACCACCTGGGGAACGGTCCGGAATCACCTGCCAGCCATGGCGGAACCACCTCTCACACGTACCAGAACCACCTGCCGGAGAAGCTGGAAACACGTCCTGGACAGTCTGGAACCACCTGCCGGCCAAGCCTGAACCACCTGCCAAGCACAACGGAACAACCTGCCAGACACGCCAAAATCACCTGCGTGTTATGCCAGAACCACTTGGAGGACTCTCTGGGATGACCTGCCGGGCATGCCGGAACCACCTCTCAGACGTGCCAGAACCATGTGGCGGACAGTCCGGAATCACCTGTTGGGCATGCGCAACCACCTCTGAGACGTACCAGAACCACATGCCGTGCAGGCTGGAACCACCTACCGGACAGACCGGAATCACCTTTCGGGCATGCCGGAACCACCTGTCAGATGTGCCAGAAACACGTGCCGGAGACGCCGGAAGCACCTGCCAAGCACGTTGGAACCACCTGCTCAACTCGCCTGAACCACCTGCCGGACATGCCAAAATCACCTGCCGACTATGCCAGAACCACTTGGCGAACACTCCGGAATCACTTGCCGGGCATGCAGGAACCACCTCTCAGACATGCCAGAACCCCGTGCCAATGACCCCGGAAGCACCAGCCGAGCACGCCGGAACCACCTGCTCGACTCGCCAGAACCACCTGCCGATCACGCAAAAATCACCTGCCGGCTACGCCACAACCAGTTGGTGAACACTTTGGAATCACCTGCCAGGCTTGCTGGAACCACCTGCCAGTCATGCCAAAATCACCTGCCAACTACGCGAGAACCGCATGGCGGACACTGCGGAAACACCTGTCGGGCCAGCTGGAACCACATCACAGACGTGCCAGAAATGTGTTCATGAGATGCTGGAACCACACCCCGAACAGACGGATACCACCTGCCAGAACTGCCTGAACCACCTGCTGAGCACGCCGGAACCACCTGCTCGACTCACCGGTACCACCTCCCTGACACGCCAAAATCACCTGCTGGGTATGCCAGAACCACTTGGCGGACACTCCGGAATCATCTGCCGGACATGCCGGAACCAGCTCTCAGACACACCAGAACCAAGTGCCGGAGACGCCGGAAGCACCTGCCGAGCATGCCGGAGCCACCTGCTCGACTCGCCAGAAACACCTGCCGGACACGCCAAAATCACCTGCCGGGTATGCCAGAACCACCTGGCGGACACTACGGAATCACCTGCTGCGCATGCCGGAACCACCTCTCAGACGTGCCGGAAGCACATGCCAGATCGCCGGAAACACCTACCGGACAGACCGCAGCCACCTGCCAAGAACGCCGGAGCCAGCTGTTCGACTCACTGGAACCACCTGCCGGACAGGCGAATATCAGCTGCTGGCTATGCCAGAACAACCTGGGGGACGGTCCGGAATCACCTGCCAGCCATGGCGGAACCACCTCTCAGACGTACCAGAACCACCTGCCGGAGAAGCTGGAAACACGTCCTGGACAGACTGGAACCACGTGACGGCCATGCCTGAACCACCTGCCGAGCACGGCGGAACCACCTGCCGGACACGCCAAAATCACCTGCGGGCTACGCCAGAACCACTTGGACGACTCTCCGAAATGACCTGCCGGGCATGTTGGAACCACCTCTCAGACGTGCCAGAAGCACGTGGCGGACAGTCCGGAATCACCTGTTGGGCATACGCAACCACCTCTGAGACGTACCAGAACCACGTGCCGTGCACGCCGGAACCACCTACCGGAGAGACCGGAATCAACTTTTGGGCATGCCGGAACCACCAGTCAGATGTGCCAGAAACACGTGCCGGAGACGCCGGAAGCACCTGCCGAGCACGTGGCAACCACCTGCTCAACTCGCCTGAACCACCTGCCGGACACGCCAAAATCACCTGCCCGCTACAGCAGCACCACTTCGGGGACAAGCGGGAATCACGTGAGGGGCATGCCGGCACAGCCTCTCAGACTGAACCTCGTGCCGGACACCACAGAAACACCTGCCGGACAGACCGGAACCACCTGCCGGAAACGCCGGAACCACCGGCTCGACCCGCCGGAACGACCGCTGGACATGCAAAATCACCTGCCGGCTACGCCGGAAACACTTGGCGAACACTCCGGAATCACCTGCCGGGCATGCCGGAACCACCTCTCAGATATGCCAGAACCACGTGCCAATGACCCCGGAAGCACCTGCCGAGCACGCCGCAACCACCTGCTCGACTCGCCAGAACCACCTGCCGGACACGCCAAAATCACCTGCCGGCTACGCCACAACCAGTTGGGGAACACTTCGGAATCACCTGCCGGGCTTGCTGGAACCACCTGCCGGTCATGCCAAAATCACCTGCCAACTACGCCAGTACCACTTGGCGGACACTGTGGAAACACCTGTCGGGCCGGCCGGAACCACATCTCAGACGTGCCAGAACCATGTGCATGAGATGCTGGAACCACACCCCGAACAAACGGAAAACACCTGCCAGACCCGTCTGAACAACCTGCCGAGCACGCCGGAGCCACCTGCTCGACTCGCCGGAACCACCTACCTGACATGCCAAAATCACCAGCCGGGTATGCCAGAACCACTTGGCGGACACTCCGGAATCATCTGTCGGACATGCCTGAACCAGCTCTCAGACACACCAGAACCACGTGCCGGAGACGCCGGAAGCACCTGCCGAGCTTGCCGGAGCCACCTGCTCGACTCGCCAGAAAGACCTGCCGGACACGCCAAAATGACCTGCCGGCTACGCCAGAACCAACTGGCGGACACTCCGAAACCACCTGTCGCGCATGCCGGAACCACATCTCAGACGTGCCGGAAGCACGTGCCGGACACGCTGGAATCACCTACCGGACAGACCGGAACCACCTGCCGAGCACGCCAGAGCCACCTGTTCGACTCGCTGGAACCACCTGCCGGACAGGCCAATATCAACTGCTGGTTATGCCGGAACCACCTGGGGAACGGTCCGGAATCACCTGCCAGCCATGGCGGAACCACCTCTCACACGTACCAGAACCACCTGCCGGAGAAGCTGGAAACACGTCCTGGACAGTCTGGAACCACCTGCCGGCCAAGCCTGAACCACCTGCCAAGCACAACGGAACAACCTGCCAGACACGCCAAAATCACCTGCGTGTTCTGCCAGAACCACTTGGAGGACTCTCTGGGATGACCTGCCGGGCATGCCGGAACCACCTCTCAGACGTGCCAGAACCATGTGGCGGACAGTCCGGAATCACCTGTTGGGCATGCGCAACCACCTCTGAGACGTACCAGAACCACATGCCGTGCAGGCTGGAACCACCTACCGGACAGACCGGAATCACCTTTCGGGCATGCCGGAACCACCTGTCAGATGTGCCAGAAACACGTGCCGGAGACGCCGGAAGCACCTGCCAAGCACGTTGGAACCACCTGCTCAACTCGCCTGAACCACCTGCCGGACATGCCAAAATCACCTGCCGACTATGCCAGAACCACTTGGCGAACACTCCGGAATCACTTGCCGGGCATGCAGGAACCACCTCTCAGACATGCCAGAACCCCGTGCCAATGACCCCGGAAGCACCAGCCGAGCACGCCGGAACCACCTGCTCGACTCGCCAGAACCACCTGCCGATCACGCAAAAATCACCTGCCGGCTACGCCACAACCAGTTGGTGAACACTTTGGAATCACCTGCCAGGCTTGCTGGAACCACCTGCCAGTCATGCCAAAATCACCTGCCAACTACGCGAGAACCGCATGGCGGACACTGCGGAAACACCTGTCGGGCCAGCTGGAACCACATCACAGACGTGCCAGAAACGTGTTCATGAGATGCTGGAACCACACCCCGAACAGACGGATACCACCTGCCAGAACTGCCTGAACCACCTGCTGAGCACGCCGGAACCACCTGCTCGACTCACCGGTACCACCTCCCTGACACGCCAAAATCACCTGCTGGGTATGCCAGAACCACTTGGCGGACACTCCGGAATCATCTGCCGGACATGCCGGAACCAGCTCTCAGACACACCAGAACCAAGTGCCGGAGACGCCGGAAGCACCTGCCGAGCATGCCGGAGCCACCTGCTCGACTCGCCAGAAACACCTGCCGGACACGCCAAAATCACCTGCCGGGTATGCCAGAACCACCTGGCGGACACTACGGAATCACCTGCTGCGCATGCCGGAACCACCTCTCAGACGTGCCGGAAGCACATGCCAGATCGCCGGAAACACCTACCGGACAGACCGCAGCCACCTGCCAAGAACGCCGGAGCCAGCTGTTCGACTCACTGGAACCACCTGCCGGACAGGCGAATATCAGCTGCTGGCTATGCCAGAACAACCTGGGGGACGGTCCGGAATCACCTGCCAGCCATGGCGGAACCACCTCTCAGACGTACCAGAACCACCTGCCGGAGAAGCTGGAAACACGTCCTGGACAGACTGGAACCACGTGACGGCCATGCCTGAACCACCTGCCGAGCACGGCGGAACCACCTGCCGGACACGCCAAAATCACCTGCGGGCTACGCCAGAACCACTTGGACGACTCTCCGAAATGACCTGCCGGGCATGTTGGAACCACCTCTCAGACGTGCCAGAAGCACGTGGCGGACAGTCCGGAATCACCTGTTGGGCATACGCAACCACCTCTGAGACGTACCAGAACCACGTGCCGTGCACGCCGGAACCACCTACCGGAGAGACCGGAATCAACTTTTGGGCATGCCGGAACCACCAGTCAGATGTGCCAGAAACACGTGCCGGAGACGCCGGAAGCACCTGCCGAGCACGTGGCAACCACCTGCTCAACTCGCCTGAACCACCTGCCGGACACGCCAAAATCACCTGCCCGCTACAGCAGCACCACTTCGGGGACAAGCGGGAATCACGTGAGGGGCATGCCGGCACAGCCTCTCAGACTGAACCTCGTGCCGGACACCACAGAAACACCTGCCGGACAGACCGGAACCACCTGCCGGAAACGCCGGAACCACCGGCTCGACCCGCCGGAACGACCGCTGGACATGCAAAATCACCTGCCGGCTACGCCGGAAACACTTGGCGAACACTCCGGAATCACCTGCCGGGCATGCCGGAACCACCTCTCAGATATGCCAGAACCACGTGCCAATGACCCCGGAAGCACCTGCCGAGCACGCCGCAACCACCTGCTCGACTCGCCAGAACCACCTGTCGGACACGCCAAAATCACCTGCCGGCTACGCCACAACCAGTTGGGGAACACTTCGGAATCACCTGCCGGGCTTGCTGGAACCACCTGCCGGTCATGCCAAAATCACCTGCCAACTACGCCAGTACCACTTGGCGGACACTGTGGAAACACCTGTCGGGCCGGCCGGAACCACATCTCAGACGTGCCAGAACCATGTGCATGAGATGCTGGAACCACACCCCGAACAGACGGAAAACACCTGCCAGACCCGTCTGAACAACCTGCCGAGCACGCCGGAGCCACCTGCTCGACTCGCCGGAACCACCTACCTGACATGCCAAAATCACCAGCCGGGTATGCCAGAACCACTTGGCGGACACTCCGGAATCATCTGTCGGACATGCCTGAACCAGCTCTCAGACACACCAGAACCACGTGCCGGAGACGCCGGAAGCACCTGCCGAGCATGCCGGAGCCACCTGCTCGACTCGCCAGAAAGACCTGCCGGACACGCCAAAATGACCTGCCGGCTACGCCAGAACCACCTGGCGGACACTCCGAAACCACCTGTCGCGCATGCCGGAACCACATCTCAGACGTGCCGGAAGCACGTGCCGGACACGCTGGAATCACCTACCGGACAGACCGGAACCACCTGCCGAGCACGCCAGAGCCACCTGTTCGACTCGCTGGAACCACCTGCCGGACAGGCCAATATCAACTGCTGGTTATGCCGGAACCACCTGGGGAACGGTCCGGAATCACCTGCCAGCCATGGCGGAACCACCTCTCACACGTACCAGAACCACCTGCCGGAGAAGCTGGAAACACGTCCTGGACAGTCTGGAACCACCTGCCGGCCAAGCCTGAACCACCTGCCAAGCACAACGGAACAACCTGCCAGACACGCCAAAATCACCTGCGTGTTCTGCCAGAACCACTTGGAGGACTCTCTGGGATGACCTGCCGGGCATGCCGGAACCACCTCTCAGACGTGCCAGAACCATGTGGCGGACAGTCCGGATTCACCTGTTGGGCATGCGCAACCACCTCTGAGACGTACCAGAACCACATGCCGTGCAGGCTGGAACCACCTACCGGACAGACCGGAATCACCGTTCGGGCATGCCGGAACCACCTGTCAGATGTGCCAGAAACACGTGCCGGAGACGCCGGAAGCACCTGCCAAGCACGTTGGAACCACCTGCTCAACTCGCCTGAACCACCTGCCGGACATGCCAAAATCACCTGCCGACTATGCCAGAACCACTTGGCGAACACTCCGGAATCACTTGCCGGGCATGCAGGAACCACCTCTCAGACATGCCAGAACCTCGTGCCAATGACCCCGGAAGCACCAGCCGAGCACGCCGGAACCACCTGCTCGACTCGCCAGAACCACCTGCCGATCACGCAAAAATCACCTGCCGGCTACGCCACAACCAGTTGGTGAACACTTTGGAATCACCTGCCAGGCTTGCTGGAACCACCTGCCAGTCATGCCAAAATCACCTGCCAACTATGCCAGAACCGCTTGGCGGACACTGCGGAAACACCTGTCGGGCCGGCTGGAACCACATCTCAGACGTGCCAGAAACGTGTTCATGAGATGCTGGAACCACACCCCGAACAGACGGATACCACCTGCCAGAACCGCCTGAACCACCTGCTGAGCACGCCGGAACGACCTGCTCGACTCACCGGTACCACCTCCCTGACACGCCAAAATCACCTGCTGGGTATGCCAGAACCACTTGGCGGACACTCCGGAATCATCTGCCGCACATGCCGGAACCAGCTCTCAGACACACCAGAACCAAGTGCCGGAGACGCCGGAAGCACCTGCCGAGCATGCCGGAGCCACCTGCTCGACTCGCCAGAAACACCTGCCGGACACGCCAAAATCACCTGCCGGGTATGCCAGAACAACCTGGCGGACACTACGGAATCACCTGCCGCGCATGCCGGAACCACCTCTCAGACGTGCCGGAAGCACGTGCCAGACACGCCGGAAACACCTACCGGACAGACCGGAACCACCTGCCGAGCATGACGGAGCCACCTGTTCGACTCGCTGGAACCACCTGCCGGACAGGCCAATATCAACTGCTGGCTATGCCAGAACCACCTGGGGGACAGTCCGGGATCACCTGCCAGCCATGGCGGAACCACCTCTCAGACGTACCAGAACCACCTGCCGGAGAAGCTGGAAACACGTCCTGGACAGACTGGAACCACGTGACGGCCATGCCTGAACCACCTGCCGAGCACGGCGGAACCACCTGCCGGACACGCCAAAATCACCCGCGGGCTACGCCAGAACCTCTTGGACGACTCTCCGAAATGACCTGCCGGGCATGTTGGAACCACCTCTCAGACGTGCCAGAAGCACGTGGCGGACAGTCCGGAATCACCTGTTGGGCATACGCAACCACCTCTGACACGTACCAGAACCACGTGCCGTGCACGCCGGAACCACCTACCGGACAGACCGGAATCAACTCTTGGGCATGCCGGAGCCACCAGTCAGATGTGCCAGAAACACGTGCCGCAGACGCCGGAAGCACCTGCCGAGCACGTCGCAACCACCTGCTCAACTCGCCTGAACCACCTGCCGGACACGCCAAAATCACCTGCCCGCTACACCAGCACCACTTCGGGGACAAGCCGGAATCACGTGAGGGGCATGCCGCCACAGCCTCTCAGACTGAACCTCGTGCCGGACACCACAGAACCACCTGCCGGACAGACCGGAACCACCTGCCGGACACGCCGGAACCACCGGCTCGACCCGCCGGAACGACCGCTGGACATGCAAAATCACCTGCCGGCTACGCCGGAAACACTTGGCGAACACTCCGGAATCACCTGCCGGGCATGCCGGAACCACCTCTCAGATATGCCAGAACCACGTGTCAATGACCCCGGAAGCACCTGCCGAGCACGCCGCAACCACCTGCTCGACTCGCCAGAACCACCTGCCGGACACGCAAAAATCACCTGCCGGCTACGCCACAACCAGTTGGGGAACACTTTGGAATAACCTGCCGGGCTTGCTGGAACCACCTGCCGGTCATGCCAAAATCACCTGCCAACTACGCCAGTACCACTTGGCGGACACTGTGGAAACACCTGTCGGGCCGGCCGGAACCACATCTCAGACGTGCCAGAACCATGTGCATGAGATGCTGGAACCACACCCCGAACAGACGGAAAACACCTGCCAGACCCGTCTGAACAACCTGCCGAGCACGCCGGAGCCACCTGCTCGACTCGCCGGAACCACCTACCTGACATGCCCAAATCACCAGCCGGGTATGCCAGAACCACTTGGCGGACACTCCGGAATCATCTGCCGGACATGCCGGAACCAGCTCTCAGACACACCAGAACCAACTGCCGGAGACGCCGGAAGCACCTGCCGAGCATGCCGGAGCCACCTGCTCGACTCGCCAGAAACACCTGCCGGACACGCCAAAATCACCTGCCGGCTACGCCAGAACCACCTGGCGGACACTCCGAAATCACCTGTCGCGCATGCCGGAACCACCTCTCAGACGTGCCGGAAGCACGTGCCGGACACGCCGGAATCACCTACTGGACAGACCGGAACCACCTGCCGAGCACGCCGGAGCCACCTGTTCGACTCGCTGGAACCACCTGCCGGACAGGCCAATATCAACTGCTGGCTATGCCAGAGCCACCTGGGGGACGGTCCGGAATAGCCTGCCAGCCATGGCGGAACCACCTCTCAGACGTACCAGAACCACCTGCCGGAGAAGCTGGAAACACGTCCTGGACAGTCTGGAACCACCTGCCGGCCAAGCCTGAACCACCTGCCAAGCACAACGGAACAACCTGCCAGACACGCCAAAATCACCTGCGTGTTATGCCACAACCACTTGGAGGACTCTCTGGGATGACCTGCCGGGCATGCCGGAACCACCTCTCAGACGTGCCAGAACCATGTGGCGGACAGTCCGGAATCACCTGTTGGGCATGCGCAACCACCTCTGAGACGTACCAGAACCACATGCCGTGCAGGCTGGAACCACCTACCGGACAGACCGGAATCACCTTTCGGGCATGCCGGAACCACCTGTCAGATGTGCCAAAAACACGTGCCGGAGGCGCCGGAAGCACCTGCCAAGCACGTTGGAACCACCTGCTCAACTCGCCTGAACCACCTGCCGGACATGCCAAAATCACCTGCCGACTATGCCAGAACCACTTGGCGAACACTCCGGAATCACTTGCCGGGCATGCAGGAACCACCTCTCAGACATGCCAGAACCCCGTGCCAATGACCCCGGAAGCACCAGCCGAGCACGCCGGAACCACCTGCTCGACTCGCCAGAACCACCTGCCGATCACACAAAAATCACCTGCCGGCTACGCCACAACCAGTTGGTGAACACTTTGGAATCACCTGCCAGGCTTGCTGGAACCACCTGCCAGTCATGCCAAAATCACCTGCCAACTACGCCAGAACCGCTTGGCGGACACTGCGGAAACACCTGTCGGGCCGGCTGGAACCACATCTCAGACGTGCCAGAAACGTGTTCATGAGATGCTGGAACCACACCCCGAACAGACGGATACCACCTGCCAGAACCGCCTGAACCACCTGCTGAGCACGCCGGAACCACCTGCTCGACTCACCGGTACCACCTCCCTGACACGCCAAAATCACCTGCTGGGTATGCCAGAACCACTTGGCGGACACTCCGGAATCATCTGCCGGACATGCCGGAACCAGCTCTCAGACACACCAGAACCAAGTGCCGGAGACGCCGGAAGCACCTGCCGAGCATGCCGGAGCCACCTGCTCGACTCGCCAGAAACACCTGCCGGACACGCCAAAATCACCTGCCGGGTATGCCAGAACCAACTGGCGGACACTACGGAATCACCTGCCGCGCATGCCGGAACCACCTCTCAGACGTGCCGGAAGCACGTGCCAGACACGCCGGAAACACCTACCGGACAGACCGGAAACACCTGCCAAGAACGCCGGAGCCACCTGTTCGACTCGCTGGAACCACCTGCCGGACAGGCCAATATCAACTGCTGGCTATGCCAGAACCACCTGGGGGACGGTCCGGGATCACTTGCCAGCCATGGCGGAACCACCTCTCAGACGTACCAGAACCACCTGCCGGAGAAGCTGGAAACACGTCCTGGACAGACTGGAACCACGTGACGGCCATGCCTGAACCACCTGCCGAGCACGGCGGAACCACCTGCCGGACACGCCAAAATCACCTGCGGGCTATTCCAGAACCACTTGGACGACTCTCCGAAATGACCTGCCGGGCATGTTGGAACCACCTCTCAGACGTGCCAGAAGCACGTGGCGGACAGTCCGGAATCACCTGTTGGGCATACGCAACCACCTCTGACACGTACCAGAACCACGTGCCGTGCACGCCGGAAGCACCTACCGGACAGACCGGAATCTACTTTTGGGCATGCCGGAACCACCAGTCAGATGTGCCAGAAACACGTGCCGGAGACGCCGGAAGCACCTGCCGAGCACGTCGCAACCACCTGCTCAACTCGCCTGAACCACCTGCCGGACACGCCAAAATCATGTGCGGGCTACGCCAGAACCACTTGGACGACTCTCCGAAATGACCTGCCGGGCATGTTGGAACCACCTCTCAAACGTGCCAGAAGCACGTGGCGGACAGTCCGGGATCACCTGTTGGGCATACGCAACCACCTCTGAGACGTACCAGAACCACGTGCCGTGCACGCCGGAACCACCTAAAGGACAGACCGGAATCAACTTTTGGGCATGCCGGAACCACCAGTCAGATGTGCCAGAAACACGTGCCGGAGACGCCGGAAGCACCTGCCGAGCACGTCGCAACCACCTGCTCAACTCGCCTGAACCACCTGAACCACACGCCAAAATCACCTGACCGCTACACCAGCACCACTTCGGGGACAAGCCGGAATCACGTGAGGGGCATGCCGGCACAGCCTCTCAGACTGAACCTCGTGCCGGACACCACAGAACCACCTGCCGGACAGACCGGAACCACCTGCCGGACACGCCGGAACCACCGGCTCGACCCGCCGGAACGACCGCTGGACATGCAAAATCACCTGCCGGCTACGCCGGAAACACTTGGCGAACACTCCGGAATCACCTGCCGGGCATGCCGGAACCACCTCTCAGATATGCCAGAACCACGTGCCAATGACCCCGGAAGCACCTGCCGAGCACGCCGCAACCACCTGCTCGACTCGCCAGAACCACCTGCCGGACACGCAAAAATCACCTGCCGGCTACGCCACAACCAGTTGGGGAACACTTTGGAATAACCTGCCGGGCTTGCTGGAACCACCTGCCGGTCATGCCAAAATCACCTGCCAACTACGCCAGTACCACTTGGCGGACACTGTGGAAACACCTGTCGGGCCGGCCGGAACCACATCTCAGACGTGCCAGAACCATGTGCATGAGATGCTGGAACCACACCCCGAACAGACGGAAAACACCTGCCAGACCCGTCTGAACAACCTGCCGAGCACGCCGGAGCCACCTGCTCGACTCGCCGGAACCACCTACCTGACATGCCCAAATCACCAGCCGGGTATGCCAGAACCACTTGGCGGACACTCCGGAATCATCTGCCGGACATGCCGGAACCAGCTCTCAGACACACCAGAACCAAGTGCCGGAGACGCCGGAAGCACCTGCCGAGCATGCCGGAGCCACCTGCTCGACTCGCCAGAAACACCTGCCGGACAAGCCAAAATCACCTGCCGGCTACGCCAGAACCACCTGGCGGACACTCCGAAATCACCTGTCGCGCATGCCGGAACCACCTCTCAGACGTGCCGGAAGCACGTGCCGGACACGCCGGAATCACCTACTGGACAGACCGGAACCACCTGCCGAGCACGCCGGAGCCACCTGTTCGACTCGCTGGAACCACCTGCCGGACAGGCCAATATCAACTGCTGGCTATGCCAGAACCACCTGGGGGACGGTCCGGAATCGCCTGCCAGCCATGGCGGAACCACCTCTCAGACGTACCAGAACCACCTGCCGGAGAAGCTGGAAACACGTCCTGGACAGTCTGGAACCACCTGCCGGCCAAGCCTGAACCACCTGCCAAGCACAACGGAACAACCTGCCAGACACGCCAAAATCACCTGCGTGCTATGCCACAACCACTTGGAGGACTCTCTGGGATGACCTGCCGGGCATGCCGGAACCACCTCTCAGACGTGCCAGAACCATGTGGCGGACAGTCCGGAATCACCTGTTGGGCATGCGCAACCACCTCTGAGACGTACCAGAACCACATGCCGTGCAGGCTGGAACCACCTACCGAACAGACCGGAATCACCTTTCGGGCATGCCGGAACCACCTGTCAGATGTGCCAAAAACACGTGCCGGAGGCGCCGGAAGCACCTGCCAAGCACGTTGGAACCACCTGCTCAACTCGCCTGAACCACCTGCCGGACATGCCAAAATCACCTGCCGACTATGCCAGAACCACTTGGCGAACACTCCGGAATCACTTGCCGGGCATGCAGGAACCACCTCTCAGACATGCCAGAACCCCGTGCCAATGACCCCGGAAGCACCAGCCGAGCACGCCGGAACCACCTGCTCGACTCGCCAGAACCACCTGCCGATCACGCAAAAATCACCTGCCGGCTACGACACAACCAGTTGGTGAACACTTTGGAATCACCTGCCAGGCTTGCTGGAACCACCTGCCAGTCATGCCAAAATCACCTGCCAACTACGCCAGAACCGCTTGGCGGACACTGCAGAAACACCTGTCGGGCCGGCTGGAACCACATCTCAGACGTGCCAGAAACGTGTTCATGAGATGCTGGAACCACACCCCGAACAGACGGATACCACCTGCCAGAACCGCCTGAACCGCCTGCTGACCACGCCGGAACCACCTGCTCGACTCACCGGTACCACCTCCCTGACACGCCAAAATCACCTGCTGGGTATGCCAGAACCACTTGGCGGACACTCCGGAATCATCTGCCGGACATGCCGGAACCAGCTCTCAGACACACCAGAACCAAGTGCCGGAGACGCCGGAAGCACCTGCCGAGCATGCCGGAGCCACCTGCTCGACTCGCCAGAAACACCTGCCGGACACGCCAAAATCACCTGCCGGGTATGCCAGAACCAACTGGCGGACACTACGGAATCACCTGCCGCGCATGCCGGAACCACCTCTCAGACGTGCCGGAAGCACGTGCCAGACACGCCGGAAACACCTACCGGACAGACCGGAACCACCTGCCAAGAACGCCGGAGCCACCTGTTCGACTCGCTGGAACCACCTGCCGGACAGGCCAATATCAACTGCTGGCTATGCCAGAACCACCTGGGGGACGGTCCGGGATCACCTGCCAGCCATGGCGGAACCACCTCTCAGACGTACCAGAACCACCTGCCGGAGAAGCTGGAAACACGTCCTGGACAGACTGGAACCACGTGACGGCCATGCCTGAACCACCTGCCGAGCACGGCGGAACCACCTGCCGGACACGCCAAAATCACCTGCGGGCTACGCCAGAACCACTTGGACGACTCTCCGAAATGACCTGCCGGGCATGTTGGAACCACCTCTCAGACGTGCCAGAAGCACGTGGCGGACAGTCCGGAATCACCTGTTGGGCATACGCAACCACCTCTGACACGTACCAGAACCACGTGCCGTGCACGCCGGAAGCACCTACCGGACAGACCGGAATCTACTTTTGGGCATGCCGGAACCACCAGTCAGATGTGCCAGAAACACGTGCCGGAGACGCCGGAAGCACCTGCCGAGCACGTCGCAACCACCTGCTCAACTCGCCTGAACCACCTGAACCACACGCCAAAATCACCTGCCCGCTACACCAGCACCACTTCGGGGACAAGCCGGAATCACGTGAGGGGCATGCCGGCACAGCCTCTCAGACTGAACCTCGTGCCGGACACCACAGAACCACCTGCCGGACAGACCGGAATCACATTTGGGCATGCCGGAACCACCTGTCAGATGTGCCAGAAACACGTGCCGGAGACGCCAGAAGCACCTGCCAAGCACGTTGGAACCACCTGCTCAACTCGCCTGAACCACCTGCCGGACAGACCGGAACCACCTGCCGGACACGCCGGAACCATCGTCTCGACCCGCCGGAAGGACCGCTGGACATGCAAAATGACCTGCCGGCTACGCCGCACACACTTGGCGAACACTCCGGAATCACCTGCCGGGCATGCCGGAACCACCTCTCAGATATGCCAGAACCACGTGCAAATGAGCCCGGAAGCACCTGCCGAGCACGCCGGAACCACCTGCTCGACTCGCCAGAACCACCTGCCGGACACGCAAAAATCACCTGCCGGCTACGCCACAACCAGTTGGGGAACACTTCGGAATCACCTGCCGGGCTTGCTGGAACCACCTGCCGGTCATGCCAAAATCACCTGCCAACTACGCCAGTACCACTTGGCGGACACTGTGGAAACACCTGTCGGGCCGGCCGGAACCACATCTCAGACTTACCAGAACCATGTGCATGAGATGCTGGAACCACACCCCGAACAGACGGAAAACACCTGCCAGACCCGTCTGAACAACCTGCCGAGCACGCCGGAGCCACCTGCTCGACTCGCCGGAACCACCTACCTGACATGCCAAAATCACCAGCCGGGTATGCCAGAACCACCTGGCGGACACTCCGAAACCACCTGTCGTGCATGCCGGAACCACCTCTAAGACGTGCCGGAAGCACGTGCCGGACACGCCGGAATCACCTACCGGACAGACCGGAACCACCTGCCGAGCAGGCCGGAGCCACCTGTTCGACTCGCTGGAGCCACCGGCCGGACAGGCCAATATCAAATGCTGGCTATGCCAGAACCACCTGGGGGATGGTCCGGAATCACCTGCCCGCCATGGCGGAACCACCTCTCAGACGTACGAGAACCACCTGCCGGAGAAGCTCGAAACACGTCCTGGACAGTCTGGAACCACCTGCCGGCCAAGCCTGAACCACCTGAAAAGCACAACGGAACAACCTGCCAGACACGCCAAAATCACCTGCGTGTTATGCCAGAACCACTTGGAGGACTCTCTGGGATGACCTGCCGGGCATGCCGGAACCACCTCTCAGACGTGCCAGAACCATGTTGCGGACAGTCCGGAATCACCTGTTGGGCATGCGCAACCACCTCTGAGACGTACCAGAACCACATGCCGTGCACGCCGGAACCACCTACGGGACAGACCGGAATCCACTTTTGGGCATGCCGGAACCACCAGTCAGATGTGCCAGAAACACGTGCCGGAGACGCCGGAAGCACCTGCCGAGCACGTTGGAACCACCTGCTCAACTCGCCTGAACCACCTGCCGGACACGCCAAAATCACCTGCCCGCTACACCAGCACCACTTCGGGGACAAGCCGGAATCACGTGAGGGGCATGCCGGCACAGCCTCTCAGACTGAACCTCGTGACGGACACCACAGAACCACCTGCCGGACAGACCAGAACCACCTGCCGGACACGCCGGAACCACCGGCTCGACCCGCCGGAACGACCGCTGGACATGCAAAATCACCTGCCGGCTACGCCGGAAACACTTGGCGAACACTCCGGAATCACCAGCCGGGCATGCCGGAACCACCTCTCAGATATGCCAGAACCACGTGCCAATGACCCCGGAAGCACCTGCCGAGCACGCCGGAACCACCTGCTCGACTCGCCAGAACCACCTGCCGGACACGCAGAAATCACCTACCAGCTACGCCACAACCAGTTGGGGAACACTTCGGAATCACCTGCCGGGCTTGCTGGAACCACCTGCCGGTCATGCCAAAATCACCTGCCAACTACGCCAGTACCACTTGGCGGACAGTGTGGAAACACCTGTCGGGCCGGCCGGAACCACATCTCAGACGTGCCAGAACCATGTGCATGAGATGCTGGAACCACACCCCGAACAGACGGAAAACACCTGCCAGACCCGTCTGAACAACCTGCCGAGCACGCCGGAGCCACCTGCTCGACTCGCCGGAACCACCTACCTGACATGCCCAAATCACCAGCCGGGTATGCCAGAACCACTTAGCAGACACTCCGGAATCATCTGCCGAACATGACGGAACGAGCTCTCAGACACACCAGAACCAAGTTCCGGAGACGCCGGAAGCACCTGCTGAGCATGCCGGAGCCACCTGCTCGACTCGCCAGAAACACCTGCCGGACACGCCAAAATCACCTGCCGGCTACGCCAAAACCACCTGGCGGACACTCCGAAACCACCTGTCGCGCATGCCAGAACCACCTCTCAGACGTGCCGGAAGCACGTGCCAGACACGCCGGAAACACCTACCGGACCGACCAGAACCACCTGCCAAGAACGCCGGAGCCACCTGTTCGACTCGCTGGAACCACCTGCCGGACAGGCCAATATCAACTGCTGGCTATGCCAGAACCACCTGGGGGACAGTCCGGGATCACCTGCCAGCCATGGCGGAACCACCTCTCAGACGTACCAGAACCACCTGCCGGAGAAGCTGGAAACACGTCCTGGACAGACTGGAACCACGTGACGGCCATGCCTGAACCACCTGCCGAGCACGGCGGAAGCACCTGCCGGACACGCCAAAATCACCTGCGGGCTACGCCAGAACCACTTGGACGACTCTCCGAAATGACCTGCCGGGCATGTTGGAACCACCTCTCAGACGTGCCAGAAGCACGTGGCGGACAGTCCGGAATCACCTGTTGGGCATACGCAACCACCTCTGACACGTACCAGAACCACGTGCCGTGCACGCCGGAAGCACCTACCGGACAGACCGGAATCTACTTTTGGGCATGCCGGAACCACCAGTCAGATGTGCCAGAAACACGTGCCGGAGACGCCGGAAGCACCTGCCGAGCACGTCGCAACCACCTGCTCAACTCGCCTGAACCACCTGCCGGACACGCCAAAATCACCTGCCCGCTACACCAGCACCACTTCGGGGACAAGCCGGAATCACGTGAGGGGCATGCCGGCACAGCCTCTCAGACTGAACCTCGTGCCGGACACCACAGAACCACCTGCCGGACAGACCGGAACCACCTGCCGGACACGCCGGAACCACCGGCTCGACCAGCCGGAACGACCGCTGGACATGCAAAATCACCTGCCGGCTACGCCGGAAACACTTGGCGAACACTCCGGAATCACCTGCCGATCACGCCGGAACCACCTGCTCGACTCGCCAGAACCACCTGCCGGACACGCAGAAATCACCTGCCGGCTACGCCACAACCAGTTGGGGAACACTTCGGAATCACCTGCCGGGCTTGCTGGAACCACCTGCAGGTCATGCCAAAATCACCTGCCAACTACGCCAGTACCACTTGGCGCACACTGTGGAAACACCTGTCGGGCCGGCCGGAACCACATCTCAGACGTGCCAGAACCATGTGCATGAGATGCTGGAACCACACCCCGAACAGACGGAAAACACCTGCCAGACCCGTCTGAACAACCTGCCGAGCACGCCGGAGCCACCTGCTCGACTCGCTGGAACCACCTACCTGACATGCCCAAATCACCAGCCAGGTATGCCAGAACCACTTGGCGGACACTCCGGAATCATCTGCCGCACATGCCGGAACCAGCTCTCAGACACACCAGAACCACGTCCCGGAGACGCCGGAAGCACCTGCAGAGCATGCCTGAGCCACCTGCTCGAATCGCCAGAAACACCTGCCGGACACGCCAAAATCACCTGCCGGGTACGCCAGAACCACCTGGCGGACACTTCGAAATCACCTGTCGCGCATGCCGGAACCACCTCTCAGACGTGCCGGAAGCACGTGCCGGACACGCCGGAATCACCTACCGGACAGACCGGAACCACCTGCCGAGCACGCCGGAGCCACCTGTTCGACTCGCTGGGACCACCTGCCGGACAGGCCAATATCAACTGCTGGCTATGCCAGAACCTCCTGGGGGACGGTCCGGAATCACCTGCCAGCCATGGCGGAACCACCTCTCAGACGTACCAGAACCACCTGCCGGAGAAGCTCGAAACACGTCCTGGACAGTCTGGAACCACCTGCCGGCCAAGCCTGAACCACCTGCCAAGCACAACGGAACAACCTGCCAGACACGCCAAAATCACCTGCGTGTTATGCCAGAACCACTTGGAGGACTCTCTGGGATGACCTGCCGGGCATGCCGGAACCACCTCTCAGACGTGCCAGAACCATGTGGCGGACAGTCCGGAATCACCTGTTGGGCATGCGCAAAAACCTCTGAGACGTACCAGAACCACATGCCGTGCAGGCTGGAACCACCTACCGGACAGACCGGAATCACCTTTCGGGCATGCCGGAACCACCTGTCAGATGTGCCAGAAACACGTGCCGGAGACGCCGGAAGCACCTGCCAAGCACGTTGGAACCACCTGCTCAACTCGCCTGAACCACCTGCCGGACATGCCAAAATCACCTGCCGACTATGCCAGAACCACTTGGCGAACACTCCGGAATCACTTGCCGGGCATGCAGGAACCACCTCTCAGACATGCCAGAACCCCGTGCCAATGACCCCGGAAGCACCAGCCGAGCACGCCGGAACCACCTGCTCGACTCGCCAGAACCACCTGCCGATCACGCAAAAATCACCTGCCGGCTACGCCACAAGCAGTTGGTGAACACTTTGGAATCACCTGCCAGGCTTGCTGGAACCACCTGCCAGTCATGCCAAAATCACCTGCCAACTACGCCAGAACCGCTTGGCGGACACTGCGGAAACACCTGTCGGGCCGGCCGGAACCACATCTCAGACGTGCCAGAAACGTGTTCATGAGATGCTGGAACCACACCCCGAACAGACGGATACCACCTGCCAGAACCGCCAGAACCACCTGCTGAGCACGCCGGAACCACCTGCTCGACTCACCGGTACCACCTCCCTGACACGCCAAAATCACCTGCTGGGTATGCCAGAACCACTTGGCGGACACTGTGGAAACACCTGTCGGGCCGGCCGGAACCACATCTCAGACGTGCCAGAACCATGTGCATGAGATGCTGGAACCACACCCCGAACAGACGGAAAACACCTGCCAGACCCGTCTGAACAACCTGCCGAGCACGCCGGAGCCACCTGCTCGACTCGCCGGAACCACCTACCTGACATGCCCAAATCACCAGCCGGGTATGCCAGAACCACTTGGCAGACACTCCGGAATCATCTGCCGGACATGCCGGAACGAGCTCTCAGACACACCAGAACCAAGTGCCGGAGACGCCGGAAGCACCTGCTGAGCATGCCGGAGCCACCTGCTCGACTCGCCAGAAACACCTGCCGGACACGCCAAAATCACCTGCCTGGTTTGCCAGAACCACCTGGCGGACACTACGGAATCACCTGCCGCGCATGCCGGAACCACCTCTCAGACGTGCCGGAAGCACGTGCCAGACACGCCGGAAACACCTACCGGACAGACCGGAACCACCTGCCAAGAACGCCGGAGCCACCTGTTCGACTCGCTGGAACCACCAGCCGGACAGGCCAATATCAACTCCTGGCTATGCCAGAACCACCTGGGGGACGGTCCGGGATCACCTGCCAGCCATGGCGGAACCACCTCTCAGACGTACCAGAACCACCTGCCGGAGAAGCTGGAAACACGTCCTGGACAGACTGGAACCACGTGACGGCCATGCCTGAAACACCTGCCGAGCATGGCGGAACCACCTGCCGGACACGCCAAAATCACGTGCGGGCTACGCCAGAACCACTTGGACGACTCTCCGAAATGACCTGCCGGGCATGTTGGAACCACCTCTCAGACGTGCCAGAAGCACGTGGCGGACAGTCCGGAATCACCTGTTGGGCATACGCAACCACCTCTGAGACGTACCAGAACCACGTGCCGTGCACGCCGGAACCACCTACCGGACAGACCGGAATCCACTTTTGGGCATGCCGGAACCACCAGTCAGATGTGCCAGAAACACGTGCCGGAGACGCCGGAAGCACCTGCCGAGCACGTCGCAACCACCTGCTCAACTCGCCTGAACCACCTGCCGGACACGCCAAAATCACCTGCCCGCTACACCAGCACCACTTCGGGGACAAGCCGGAATAACGTGAGGTGCATGCCGGCACAGCCTCTCAGACTGAACCTCGTGCCGGACACCACAGAACCACCTGACGGACAGACCGGAACCACCTGCCGGACACGCCGGAACCACCGGCTCGACCCGCCGGAACGACCGCTGGACATGCAATATCACGTGCCGGCTACGCCGGAAAAACTTGGCGAACACTCCGGAATCACCTGCCGGGCATGCCGGAACCACCTCTCAGATATGCCAGAACCACGTGCCAATGACCCCGGAAGCACCTGCTGAGCACGCCGGAACCACCTGCTCGACTCGCCAGAACCACCTGCCGGACACGCAGAAATCACCTACCAGCTACGCCACAACCAGTTGGGGAACACTTCGGAATCACCTGCCGGGCTTGCTGGAACCACCTGCCGGTCATGCCAAAATCACCTGCCAACTACGCCAGTACCACTTGGCGGACACTGTGGAAACACCTGTCGGGCCGGCCGGAACCACATCTCAGACGTGCCAGAACCATGTGCATGAGATGCTGGAAGCACACCCCGAACAGACGGAAAACACCTGCCAGACCCGTCTGAACGACCTGCCGAGCACGCTGGAGCAACCTGCTCGACTCGCCGGAACCACCTACCTGACATGCCCAAATCACCAGCCGGGTATGCCAGAACCACTTGGCGGACACTCCGGAATCATCTGCCGGACATGCCGGAACCAGCTCTCAGACACACCAGAACCACGTGCCGGAGACGCCGGAAGCACCTGCCGAGCATGCCGGAGCCACCTGCTCGACTCGCCAGAAACACCTGCCGGACACGCCAAAATCACCTGCCGGGTACGCCAGAACCACCTGGCGGACACTCCGAAATCACCTGTCGCGCATGCCGGAACCACCTCTCAGACGTGCCGGAAGCACGTGCCGGACACGCCGGAATCACCTACTGGACAGACCGGAACCACCTGCCGAGCACGCCGGAGCCACCTGTTCGACTCGCTGGAACCACCTGCCGGACAGGCCAATATCAACTGCTGGCTATGCCAGAACCACCTGGGGGATGGTCTGGAATGGCCTGCCAGCCATGGCGGAACCACCTCTCAGACGTACCAGAACCACCTGCCGGAGAAGCTGGAAACACGTCCTGGACAGTCTGGAACCACCTGCCGGCCAAGCCTGAACCACCTGCCAAGCACAACGGAACAACCTGCCAGACACGCCAAAATCACCTGCGTGTTATGCCAGAACCACTTGGAGGACTCTCTGGGATGACCTGCCGGGCATGCAGGAACCACCTCTCAGACGTGCCAGAACCATGTGGCGGACAGTCCGGAATCACCTGTTGGGCATGCGCAACCACCTCTGAGACGTACCAGAACCACATGCCGTGCAGGCTGGAACCACCTACCGGACAGACCGGAATCACCTTTCGGGCATGCCGGAACCACCTGTCAGATGTGCCAGAAACACGTGCCGGAGACGCCGGAAGCACCTGCCAAGCACGTTGGAACCACCTGCTCAACTCGCCTGAACCACCTGCCGGACATGCCAAAATCACCTGCCGACTATGCCAGAACCACTTGGCGAACACTCCGGAATCACTTGCCGGGCATGCAGGAACCACCTCTCAGACATGCCAGAACCCCGTGCCAATGACCCCGGAAGCACCAGCCGAGCACGCCGGAACCACCTGCTCGACTCGCCAGAACCACCTGCCGATCACGCAAAAATCACCTGCCGGCTATGCCACAATCAGTTGGTGAACACTTTGGAATCACCTGCCAGGCTTGCTGGAACCACCTGCCAGTCATGCCAAAATCACCTGCCAACTACGCCAGAACCGCTTGGCGGACACTGCGGAAACACCTGTCGGGCCGGCTGGAACCACATCTCAGACGTGCCAGAACCTCCTGCCGGAGAAGCTGGAAACACGTCCTGGACAGACTGGAACCACGTGACGGCCATGCCTGAACCACCTGCCGAGCACGGCGGAACCACCTGCCGGACACGCCAAAATCACCTGCGGGCTACGCCAGAACCACTTGGATGACTCTCCGAAATGACCTGCCGGGCATGTTGGAACCACCTCTCAGACGTGCCAGAAGCACGTGGCGGACAGTCCGGAATCACCTGTTGGGCATACGCAACCACCTCTGACACGTACCAGAACCACGTGCCGTGCACGCCGGAAGCACCTACCGGACAGACCGGAATCTACTTTTGGGCATGCCGGAACCACCAGTCAGATGTGCCAGAAACACGTGCCGGAGACGCCAGAAGCACCTGCCGAGCACGTCGCAACCACCTGCTCAACTCGCCTGAACCACCTGCCGGACACGCCAAAATCACCTGCCCGCTACACCAGCACCACTTCGGGGACAAGCCGGAATCACGTGAGGGGCATGCCGGCACAGCCTCTCAGACTGAACCTCGTGCCGGACACCACAGAACCACCTGCCGGACAGACCGGAACCACCTGCCGGACACGCCGGAACCACCGGCTCGACCCGCCGGAACGACCGCTGGACATGCAAAATCACCTGCCGGCTACGCCGGAAACACTTGTCGAACACTCCGGAATCACCTGCCGGGCATGCCGGAACCACCTCTCAGATATGCCAGAACCACGTGCCAATGACCCCGGAAGCACCTGCCGAGCACGCCAGAACCACCTGCTCAACTCGCCAGAACCACCTGCCGGACACGCCAAAATCACCTGCCGGGTACGCCAAAACCACCTGGCGGACACTCCGAAATCACCTGTCGCGCATGCCGGAACCACCTCTCAGACGTGACGGAAGCACGTGCCGGACACGCCGGAATCACCTACCGGACACACCGGAACCACCTGCCGAGCACACCGGAGCCACCTGTTCGACTCGCTGGAACCACCTGCCGGACAGGCCAATATCAACTGCTGGCTATGCCAGAACCTCCTGGGGGACGGTCCGGAATCACCTGCCAGCCATGGCGGAACCACCTCTCAGACGTACGAGAACCACCTGCCGGAGAAGCTCGAAACACGTCCTGGACAGTCTGGAACCACCTGCCGGCCAAGCCTGAACCACCTGCCAAGCACAACGGAACTACCTGCCAGACACGCCAAAATCACCTGCGTGTTATGCCAGAACCACTTGGAGGACTCTCTGGGATGACCTGCCGGGCATGCCGGAACCACCTCTCAGACGTGCCAGAACCATGTGGCGGACAGTCCGGAATCACCTGTTGGGCATGCGCAAAAACCTCTGAGACGTACCAGAACCACATGCCGTGCAGGCTGGAACCACCTACCGGACAGACCGGAATCACCTTTCGGGCATGCCGGAACCACCTGTCAGATGTGCCAGAAACACGTGCCGGAGACGCCGGAAGCACCTGCCAAGCACGTTGGAACCACCTGCTCAACTCGCCTGAACCACCTGCCGGACATGCCAAAATCACCTGCCGACTATGCCAGAACCACTTGGCGAACACTCCGGAATCACTTGCCGGGCATGCAGGAACCACCTCTCAGACATGCCAGAACCCCGTGCCAATGACCCCGGAAGCACCAGCCGAGCACGCCGGAACCACCTGCTCGACTCGCCAGAACCACCTGCCGGACACGCAGAAATCACCTACCAGCTACGCCACAACCAGTTGGGGAACACTTCGGAATCACCTGCCGGGCTTGCTGGAACCACCTGCCGGTCATGCCAAAATCACCTGCCAACTACGCCAGTACCACTTGGCGGACACTGTGGAAACACCTGTCGGGCCGGCCGGAACCACATCTCAGACGTGCCAGAACCATGTGCATGAGATGCTGGAAGCACACCCCGAACAGACGGAAAACACCTGCCAGACCCGTCTGAACGACCTGCCGAGCACGCTGGAGCAACCTGCTCGACTCGCCGGAACCACCTACCTGACATGCCCAAATCACCAGCCGGGTATGCCAGAACCACTTGGCGGACACTCCGGAATCATCTGCCGGACATGCCGGAACCAGCTCTCAGACACACCAGAACCACGTGCCGGAGACGCCGGAAGCACCTGCCGAGCATGCCGGAGCCACCTGCTCGACTCGCCAGAAACACCTGCCGGACACGCCAAAATCACCTGCCGGGTACGCCAGAACCACCTGGCGGACACTCCGAAATCACCTGTCGCGCATGCCGGAACCACCTCTCAGACGTGCCGGAAGCACGTGCCGGACACGCCGGAATCACCTACTGGACAGACCGGAACCACCTGCCGAGCACGCCGGAGCCACCTGTTCGACTCGCTGGAACCACCTGCCGGACAGGCCAATATCAACTGCTGGCTATGCCAGAACCACCTGGGGGATGGTCTGGAATGGCCTGCCAGCCATGGCGGAACCACCTCTCAGACGTACCAGAACCACCTGCCGGAGAAGCTGGAAACACGTCCTGGACAGTCTGGAACCACCTGCCGGCCAAGCCTGAACCACCTGCCAAGCACAACGGAACAACCTGCCAGACACGCCAAAATCACCTGCGTGTTATGCCAGAACCACTTGGAGGACTCTCTGGGATGACCTGCCGGGCATGCAGGAACCACCTCTCAGACGTGCCAGAACCATGTGGCGGACAGTCCGGAATCACCTGTTGGGCATGCGCAACCACCTCTGAGACGTACCAGAACCACATGCCGTGCAGGCTGGAACCACCTACCGGACAGACCGGAATCACCTTTCGGGCATGCCGGAACCACCTGTCAGATGTGCCAGAAACACGTGCCGGAGACGCCGGAAGCACCTGCCAAGCACGTTGGAACCACCTGCTCAACTCGCCTGAACCACCTGCCGGACATGCCAAAATCACCTGCCGACTATGCCAGAACCACTTGGCGAACACTCCGGAATCACTTGCCGGGCATGCAGGAACCACCTCTCAGACATGCCAGAACCCCGTGCCAATGACCCCGGAAGCACCAGCCGAGCACGCCGGAACCACCTGCTCGACTCGCCAGAACCACCTGCCGATCACGCAAAAATCACCTGCCGGCTATGCCACAATCAGTTGGTGAACACTTTGGAATCACCTGCCAGGCTTGCTGGAACCACCTGCCAGTCATGCCAAAATCACCTGCCAACTACGCCAGAACCGCTTGGCGGACACTGCGGAAACACCTGTCGGGCCGGCTGGAACCACATCTCAGACGTGCCAGAACCTCCTGCCGGAGAAGCTGGAAACACGTCCTGGACAGACTGGAACCACGTGACGGCCATGCCTGAACCACCTGCCGAGCACGGCGGAACCACCTGCCGGACACGCCAAAATCACCTGCGGGCTACGCCAGAACCACTTGGATGACTCTCCGAAATGACCTGCCGGGCATGTTGGAACCACCTCTCAGACGTGCCAGAAGCACGTGGCGGACAGTCCGGAATCACCTGTTGGGCATACGCAACCACCTCTGACACGTACCAGAACCACGTGCCGTGCACGCCGGAAGCACCTACCGGACAGACCGGAATCTACTTTTGGGCATGCCGGAACCACCAGTCAGATGTGCCAGAAACACGTGCCGGAGACGCCAGAAGCACCTGCCGAGCACGTCGCAACCACCTGCTCAACTCGCCTGAACCACCTGCCGGACACGCCAAAATCACCTGCCCGCTACACCAGCACCACTTCGGGGACAAGCCGGAATCACGTGAGGGGCATGCCGGCACAGCCTCTCAGACTGAACCTCGTGCCGGACACCACAGAACCACCTGCCGGACAGACCGGAACCACCTGCCGGACACGCCGGAACCACCGGCTCGACCCGCCGGAACGACCGCTGGACATGCAAAATCACCTGCCGGCTACGCCGGAAACACTTGTCGAACACTCCGGAATCACCTGCCGGGCATGCCGGAACCACCTCTCAGATATGCCAGAACCACGTGCCAATGACCCCGGAAGCACCTGCCGAGCACGCCAGAACCACCTGCTCAACTCGCCAGAACCACCTGCCGGACACGCCAAAATCACCTGCCGGGTACGCCAAAACCACCTGGCGGACACTCCGAAATCACCTGTCGCGCATGCCGGAACCACCTCTCAGACGTGACGGAAGCACGTGCCGGACACGCCGGAATCACCTACCGGACACACCGGAACCACCTGCCGAGCACACCGGAGCCACCTGTTCGACTCGCTGGAACCACCTGCCGGACAGGCCAATATCAACTGCTGGCTATGCCAGAACCTCCTGGGGGACGGTCCGGAATCACCTGCCAGCCATGGCGGAACCACCTCTCAGACGTACGAGAACCACCTGCCGGAGAAGCTCGAAACACGTCCTGGACAGTCTGGAACCACCTGCCGGCCAAGCCTGAACCACCTGCCAAGCACAACGGAACTACCTGCCAGACACGCCAAAATCACCTGCGTGTTATGCCAGAACCACTTGGAGGACTCTCTGGGATGACCTGCCGGGCATGCCGGAACCACCTCTCAGACGTGCCAGAACCATGTGGCGGACAGTCCGGAATCACCTGTTGGGCATGCGCAAAAACCTCTGAGACGTACCAGAACCACATGCCGTGCAGGCTGGAACCACCTACCGGACAGACCGGAATCACCTTTCGGGCATGCCGGAACCACCTGTCAGATGTGCCAGAAACACGTGCCGGAGACGCCGGAAGCACCTGCCAAGCACGTTGGAACCACCTGCTCAACTCGCCTGAACCACCTGCCGGACATGCCAAAATCACCTGCCGACTATGCCAGAACCACTTGGCGAACACTCCGGAATCACTTGCCGGGCATGCAGGAACCACCTCTCAGACATGCCAGAACCCCGTGCCAATGACCCCGGAAGCACCAGCCGAGCACGCCGGAACCACCTGCTCGACTCGCCAGAACCACCTGCCGATCACGCAAAAATCACCTGCCGGCTACGCCACAACCAGTTGGTGAACACTTTGGAATCACCTGCCAGGCTTGCTGGAACCACCTGCCAGTCATGCCAAAATCACCTGCCAACTACGCCAGAACCGCTTGGCGGACACTGCGGAAACACCTGTCGGGCCGGCCGGAACCACATCTCAGACGTGCCAGAAACGTGTTCATGAGATGCTGGAACCACACCCCGAACAGACGGATACCACCTGCCAGAACCGCCTGAACCACCTGCTGAGCACGCCGGAACCACCTGCTCGACTCACCGGTACCACCTCCCTGACACGCCAAAATCACCTGCTGGGTATGCCAGAACCACTTGGCGGACACTCCGGAATCATCTGCCGGACATGCCGGAACCAGCTCTCAGACACACCAGAACCAAGTGCCGGAGACGCTTGAAGCACCTGCCGAGCATGCCGGAGCCACCTGCTCGACTCGCCAGAAACACCTGCCGGACACGCCAAAATCACCTGCCGGGTATGCCAGAACCACCTGGCGGACACTACGGAATCAACTGCCGCGCATGCCGGAACCACTCTCAGACGTGCCGGAAGCACGTGCCAGACACGCCGGAAACACCTACCGGACAGACCGGAACCACCTGCCAAGAACGCCGGAGCCACCTGTTCGACTCGCTGGAACCACCTGCCGGACAGGCCAATATCAACTGCTGGCTATGCCAGAACCACCTGGGGGACAGTCCGGGATCACCTGCCAGCCATGGTGGAACCACCTCTCAGACGTACCAGAACCACCTGCCGGAGAAGCTGGAAACACGTCCTGGACAGACTGGAACCACGTGACGGCCATGCCTGAACCACCTGCCGAGCACGGCGGAACCACCTGCCGGACACGCCAAAATCACCTGCGGGCTACGCCAGAACCACTTGGACGACTCTCCGAAATGACCTGCCGGGAACGTTGGAACCACCTCTCAGACGTGGCAGAAGCACGTGGCGGACAGTCCGGAATCACCTGTTGGGCATACGCAACCACCTCTGAGACGTACCAGAACCACGTGCCGTGCACGCCGGAACCACCTACCGGACAGACCGGCATCAACTTTTGGGCATGCCGGAACCACCAGTCACATGTGCCAGAAACACGTGCCGGAGACGCCGGAAGCACCTGCCGAGCACGTCGCAACCACCTGCTCAACTCGCCTGAACCACCGGCCGGACACGCCACAATCACCTGCCCGCTACACCAGCACCACTTCGGGGACAAGTCGGAATCACGTGAGGGGCATGCCAGCACAGCCTCTCAGACTGAACCTCGTGCCGGACACCACAGAACCACCTGCCGGACAGACCGGAACCACCTGCCGGACACGCCGGAACCACCGGCTCGACCCGCCGGAACGACCGCTGGACATGCAAAATCACCTGCCGGCTACGCCGCAAACACTTGGCGAACACTCCGGAATCACCTGCCGGGCATGCCGGAACCACCTCTCAGATATGCCAGAACCACGTGCCAATGACCCCGGAAGCACCTGCCGAGCACGCCGGAACCACCTGCTCGACTCGCCAGAAACACCTACCGGACACGCAAAAATCACCTGCCGGCTACGCCACAACCAGTTGGGGAACACTTCGGAATCACCTGCCGGGCTTGCTGGAACCACCTGCCAGTCATGCCAAAATCACCTGCCAACTACGCCAGTACCACTTGGCGGACACTGTGGAAACACCTTTCGGGCCGGCTGGAACCAGATCTCAGACGTGCCAGAACCATGTGCATGAGATGCTGGAACCACACCCCGAACAGACGGAAAACACCTGCCAGACCCGTCTGAACAACCTGCCGAGCACGCCGGAGCCACCTGCTCGACTCGCCGGAACCACCTACCTGACATGCCCAAATCTCCAGCCAGGTATGCCAGAACCACTTGGCGGACACTCCGGAATCATCTGCCGGACATGCCGGAACCAGCTCTCAGACACACCAGAACCACGTGCCGGAGACGCCGGAAGCACCTGCCGAGCATGCCGGAGCCACATGCTCGACTCGCCAGAAACACCTGCCGGACACGCCAAAATCACCTGCCGCGTATGCCAGAACCACCTGGCGGACACTACGGAATCACCTGCCGCGCATGCCGGAACCACCTCTCAGACGTGCCGGAAGCACGTGCCAGACACGCCGGAAACACCTGTTGGGCATACGCAACCACCTCTGAGACGTACCAGAACCACGTGCCGTGCACGCCGGAACCACCTACCGGACAGACCGGAATCCACTTTTGGGCATGCCGGAACCACCAGTCAGATGTGCCAGAACCACCTGGCGGACACTCCGGAATCACCTGTCGCGCATGCCGGAACCACCTCTCAGACGTGCCGGAAGCACGTGCCGGACACGCCGGAATCACCTACCGGACAGACCGGAACCACCTGGCGAGCACGCCGGAGCCACCTGTTCGACTCGCTGGAACCACCTGCCGGACAGGCCAATATCAACTGCTGGCTATGCCAGAACCACCTGGGGGACGGTCCGGAATCACCTGCCAGCCATGGCGGAACCACCTCTCAGACGTACCAGAACCACCTGCCGGAGAAGCTGGAAACACGTCCTGGACAGTCTGGAACCACCTGCCGGCCAAGCCTGAACCACCTGCCAAGCACAACGGAACAACCTGCCAGACACGCCAAAATCACCTGCGTGTTATGCCAGAACCACTTGGAGGACTCTCTGGGATGACCTGCCGGGCATGCCGGAACCACCTCTCAGACGTGCCAGAACCATGTGGCGGACAGTCCGGAATCACCTGTTGGGCATGCGCAAAAACCTCTGAGACGTACCAGAACCACATGCCGTGCAGGCTGGAACCACCTACCGGACAGACCGGAATCACCTTTCGGGCATGCCGGAACCACCTGTCAGATGTGCCAGAAACACGTGCCGGAGACGCCGGAAGCACCTGCCAAGCACGTTGGAACCACCTGCTCAACTCGCCTGAACCACCTGCCGGACATGCCAAAATCACCTGCCGACTATGCCAGAACCACTTGGCGAACATTCCGGAATCACTTGCCGGGCATGCAGGAACCACCTCTCAGACATGCCGGAACCCCGTGCCAATGACCCCGGAAGCACCAGCCGAGCACGCCGGAACCACCTGCTCGACTCGCCAGAACCACCTGCCGATCACGCAAAAATCACCTGCCGGCTACGCCACAAGCAGTTGGTGAACACTTTGGAATCACCTGCCAGGCTTGCTGGAACCACCTGCCAGTCATGCCAAAATCACCTGCCAACTACGCCAGAACCGCTTGGCGGACACTGCGGAAACACCTGTCGGGCCGGCCGGAACCACATCTCAGACGTGCCAGAAACGTATTCATGAGATGCTGGAACCACACCCCGAACAGACGGATACCACCTGCCAGAACCGCCAGAACCACCTGCTGAGCACGCCGGAACCACCTGCTCGACTCACCGGTACCACCTCCCTGACACGCCAAAATCACCTGCTGGGTATGCCAGAACCACTTGGCGGACACTGTGGAAACACCTGTCGGGCCGGCTGGAACCACATCTCAGACGTGCCAGAACCATGTGCATGAGATGCTGGAACCACACCCCGAACAGACGGAAAACACCTGCCAGACCCGTCTGAACAACCTGCCGAGCACGCCGGAGCCACCTGATCGACTCGCCGGAACCACCTACCTGACATGCCCAAATCACCAGCCGGGTATGCCAGAACCACTTGGCAGACACTCCGGAATCATCTGCCGGACATGCCGGAACGAGCTCTCAGACACACCAGAACCAAGTGCCGGAGACGCCGGAAGCACCTGCTGAGCATGCCGGAGCCACCTGCTCGACTCGCCAGAAACACCTGCCGGACACGCCAAAATCACCTGCCGGGTATGCCAGAACCACCTGGCGGACAGTACGGAATCACCTGCCGCGCATGCCGGAACCACCTCTCAGACGTTCCAGAAGCACGTGCCGGACATGCCGCAAACACCTGCCGGACAGACCGGAACCACCTGCCAAGAAGGCCGGAGCCAACTGTTCGACTCGATGGAACCACCTGCCGGACAGGCCAATATCAACTGCTGGCTATGCCAGAACCACCTGGGGGACGGT
Source organism: Equus przewalskii (assembly GCF_037783145.1). Lineage (NCBI taxonomy): Eukaryota > Metazoa > Chordata > Mammalia > Perissodactyla > Equidae > Equus > Equus przewalskii. The sequence goes on from NW_027226822.1 coordinate 72,064, forward strand.
CCGGGATCACCTGCCAGCCATGGCGGAACCACCTCTCAGACGTACCAGAACCACCTGCCGGAGAAGCTGGAAACACGTCCTGGACAGACTGGAACCACGTGACGATCATGCGTGAACCACCTGCCGAGCACGGCGGAACCACCTGCCGGACACGCCAAAATCACCTGCGGGCTACGCCAGAACCACTTGGACGACTCTCCGAAATGACCTGCCGGGCATGTTGGAACCACCTCTCAGACGTGCCAGAAGCACGTGGCGGACAGTCCGGAATCACCTGTTGGGCATACGCAACCACCTCTGACACGTACCAGAACCACGTGCTATGCACGCCGGAACCACCTACCGGACAGACCGGAATCCACTTTTGGGCATGCCGGAACCACCAGTCACATGTGCCAGAAACACGTGCCGGAGACGCCGGAAGCACCTGCCGAGCACGTCGCAACCACCTGCTCAACTCGCCTGAACCACCTGCCGGACACGCCAAAATCACCTGCCCGCTACACCAGCACCACTTCGGGGACAAGCCGGAATCACGTGAGGGGCATGCCGGCACAGCCTCTCAGACTGAACCTCGTGCCGGACACCACAGAACCACCTGCCGGACAGACCGGAACCACCTGCCGGACACGCCGGAACCACCGGCTCGACCCGCCGGAACGACCGCTGGACATGCAAAATCACCTGCCGGCTACGCCGGAAACACTTGGCGAACACTCCGGAATCACCTGCCGGGCATGCCGGAACCACCTCTCAGATATGCCAGAACCACGTGCCAATGACCCCGGAAGCACCTGCCGAGCACGCCGGAACCACCTGCTCGACTCGCCAGAACCACCTGCCGGACACGCAGAAATCACCTGCTGGCTACGCCACAACCAGTTGGGGAACACTTCGGAATCACCTGCAGGGCTTGCTGGAACCACCTGCCGGTCATGCCAAAATCACCTGCCAACTACGCCAGTACCACTTGGCACACACTGTGGAAACACCTGTCGGGCCGGCCGGAACCACATCTCAGACGTGCCAGAACCATGTGCATGAGATGCTGGAACCACACCACGAACAGACGGAAAACACCTGCCAGACCCGTCTGAACAACCCGCCGAGCACGCCGGAGCCACCTGCTCGACTCGCCGGAACCACCTACCTGACATGCCCAAATCACCAGCCGGGTATGCCAGAACCACTTGGCGGACACTCCGGAATCATCTGCCGGACATGCCGGAACCAGCTCTCAGACACACCAGAACCAAGTGCCGGAGACGCCGGAAGCACCTGCCGAGCATGCCGGAGCCACCTGCTCAACTCGCCAGAAACACCTGCCAGACACGCCAAAATCACCTGCCGGCTACGCCAAAACCACCTGGCGGACACTCCGAAACCACCTGTCACGCATGCCGGAACCACCTCTCAGACGTGCCGGAAGCACGTGCCGGACACCCCAGAATCACCTACCGGACAGACCGGAACCACCTGCCGAGCACGCCGGAGCCACCTGTTCGACTCGCTGGATCCACCTGCCGGACAGGCCAATATCAAATGCTGGCTATGCCAGAACCACCTGGGGGACGGTCCGGAATCACCTGCCAGCCATGGCGGAACCACCTCTGAGACGTACCAGAACCACCTGCCGGAGAAGCTGGAAACACGTCCTGGACAGTCTGGAACCACCTGCCGGCCAAGCCTGAACCACCTGCCAAGCACAACGGAACAACCTGCCAGACATGCTAAAATCACCTGCGTGTTATGCCAGAACCACTTGGAGGACTCTCTGGGATGACCTGCCGGGCATGCCGGAACCACCTCTCAGACGTGCCAGAACCATGTGGCGGACAGTCCGGAATCACCTGTTGGGCATGCGCAACCACCTCTGAGACGTACCAGAACCACATGCCGTGCAGGCTGGAACCACCTACCGGACAGACCGGAATCACCTTTCGGGCATGCCGGAACCACCTGTCAGATGTGCCGGAAACACGTGCCGGAGACGCCGGAAGCACCTGCCAAGCACGTTGGAACCACCTGCTCAACTCGCCTGGACCACCTGCTGGACATGCCAAAATCACCTGCCGACTATGCCAGAACCACTTGGCGAACACTCCGGAATCACTTGCCGGGCATGCAGGAACCACCTCTCAGACATGCCAGAACCCCGTGCCAATGACCCCGGAAGCACCAGCCGAGCACGCCGGAACCACCTGCTCGACTCGCCAGAACCACCTGCCGATCACGCAAAAATCACCTGCCGGCTATGCCACAAGCAGTTGGTGAACACTTTGGAATCACCTGCCAGGCTTGCTGGAACCACCTGCCAGTCATGCCAAAATCACCTGCCAACTACGCCAGAACCGCTTGGCGGACACTGCGGAAACACCTGTCGGGCCGGCTGGAACCACATCTCAGACGTGCCAGAAACGTGTTCATGAGATGCTGGAACCACACCCCGAAGAGACGGATACCACCTGCCAGAACCGCCTGAACCACCTGCTGAGCACGCCGGAACCACCTGCTCGACTCACCGGTACCACCTCCCTGACACGCCAAAATCACCTGCTGGGTATGCCAGAACCACTTGGCGGACACTCCGGAATCATCTGCCGGACATGCCGGAACCAGCTCTCAGACACACCAGAACCAAGTGCCAGAGACGCCGGAAGCACCTGCCGGGCATGCCGGAGCCACCTGCTCGACTCGCCAGAAACACCTGCCGGACACGCCAAAAGCACCTGCCGGGTATGCCAGAACCACCCTGCGGACACTACGGAATCACCTGCCGCGCATGCCGGAACCACCTCTCAGACGTGCCGGAAGCACGTGCCAGACACGCCGGAAACACCTACCGGACAGACCGGAACCACCTGCCAAGAACGACGGAGCCACCTGTTCGACTCGCTGGAACCACCTGCCGGACAGGCCAATATCAACTGCTGGCTATGCCAGAACCACCTGGGGGACAGTCCGGGATCACCTGCCAGCCATGGCGGAACCACCTCTCAGACGTACCAGAACCACCTGCCGGAGAAGCTGGAAACACGTCCTGGACAGACTGGAACCACGTGACGGCCATGCCTGAACCACCTGCCGAGCACGGCGGAACCACCTGCCGGACACGCCAAAATCACCTGCGGGCTAGGCCAGAACCACTTGGACGACTCTCCGAAATGACCTGCCGGGCATGTTGGAACCACCTCTCAGACGTGCCAGAAGCACGTGGCGGACAGTCCGGAATCACCTGTTGGGCATACGCAGCCACCTCTGAGACGTACCAGAACCACGTGCCGTGCACGCCGGAACCACCTACCGGACAGACCGGAATCAACTTTTGGGCATGCCGGAACCACCAGTCAGATGTGCCAGAAACACGTGCCGGAGACGCCGGAAGCACCTGCCGAGCACGTCGCAACCACCTGCTCAACTCGCCTGAACCACCTGCCGGACACGCCAAAATCACCTGCCCGCTACACCAGCACCACTTCGGGGACAAGCCGGAATCACGTGAGGGGCATGCCGGCACAGCCTCTCAGACTGAACCTCGTGCTGGACACCACAGAACCACCTGCCGGACAGACCGGAACCACCTGCCGGACACGCCGGAACCACCGGCTCGACCCGCCGGAACGACCGCTGGACATGCAAAATCACCTGCCGGCTACGCCGGAAACACTTGGTGAACACTCCGGAAACACCTGCCAGGCATGCCGGAACCACCTCTCAGATATGCCAGAACCACGTGCCAATGACCCCGGAATCACCTGCCGAGCACGCCGGAACCACCTGCTCGACTCGCCAGAACCGCCTGCCGGACACGCAGAAATCACCTGCCGGCTACGCCACAACCAGTTGGGGAACACTTCGGAATCACCTGCCGGGCTTGCTGGAACCACCTGCCGGTCATGCCAAAATCAACTGCCAACTACGCCAGTACCACTTGGCGGACACTGTGGAAACACCTGTCGGGCCGGCCGGAACCACATCTCAGACGTGCCAGAACCATGTGCATGAGATGCTGGAACCACACCCCGAACAGACGGAAAACACCTGCCAGACCCGTCTGAACAACCTGCCGAGCACGCCGGAGCCACCTGCTCGACTCGCCGGAACCACCTACCTGACATGCCCAAATCACCAGCCGGGTATGCCAGAACCACTTGGCGGACACTCCGGAATCATCTGCCGGACATGCCGGAACCAGCTCTCAGACACACCAGAACCACGTGCCGGAGATGCCGGAAGCACCTGCCGAGCATGCCGGAGCCACCTGCTCGAGTCGCCAGAAACACCTGCCGGACACGCCAAAATCACCTGCCGGGTACGCCAGAACCACCTGGCGGACACTCCGAAATCACCTGCCGTGCATGCCGGAGCCACCTCTCAGACGTGCCGGAAGCACGTGCCGGACACGCCGGAATCACCTACCGGACAGACCGGAACCACCTGCCGAGCACGCCGGAGCCACCTGTTCGACTCGCTGGAACCACCTGCCGGACAGGCCAATATCAACTGCTGGCTATGCCAGAACCACCTGGGGGACGGTCCGGAATCACCTGCCAGCCATGGCGGAACCACCTCTCAGACGTACCAGAACCACCTGCCGGAGAAGCTGGAAACACGTCCTGGACAGTCTGGAACCACCTGCCGGCCAAGCCTGAACCACCTGCCAACCACAACGGATCAACCTGCCAGACACGCCAAAATCACCTGCGTGTTATGCCAGAACCACTTGGAGGACTCTCTGGGATGACCTGCCGGGCATGACGGAACCACCTCTCAGACGTGCCAGAACCATGTGGCGGACAGTCCGGAATCACCTGTTGGGCATGCGCAACCACCTGTGAGACGTACCAGAACCACATGCCGTGCAGGCTGGAACCACATACCGGACAGACCGGAATCACCTTTCGGGCATGCCGGAACCACCTGTCAGATGTGCCAGAAACACGTGCCGGAGACGCCGGAAGCACCTGCCAAGCACGTTGGAACCACCTGCTCAACTCGCCTGGACCACCTGCTGGACATGCCAAAATCACCTGCCGACTATGCCAGAACCACTTGGCGAACACTCCGGAATCACTTGCCGGGCATGCAGGAACCACCTCTCAGACATGCCAGAACCCCGTGCCAATGACCCCGGAAGCACCAGCCGAGCACGCCGGAACCACCTGCTCGACTCGCCAGAACCACCTGCCGATCACGCAAAAATCACCTGCCGGCTATGCCACAAGCAGTTGGTGAACACTTTGGAATCACCTGCCAGGCTTGCTGGAACCACCTGCCAGTCATGCCAAAATCACCTGCCAACTACGCCAGAACCGCTTGGCGGACACTGCGGAAACACCTGTCGGGCCGGCTGGAACCACATCTCAGACGTGCCAGAAACGTGTTCATGAGATGCTGGAACCACACCCCGAAGAGACGGATACCACCTGCCAGAACCGCCTGAACCACCTGCTGAGCACGCCGGAACCACCTGCTCGACTCACCGGTACCACCTCCCTGACACGCCAAAATCACCTGCTGGGTATGCCAGAACCACTTGGCGGACACTCCGGAATCATCTGCCGGACATGCCGGAACCAGCTCTCAGACACACCAGAACCAAGTGCCAGAGACGCCGGAAGCACCTGCCGGGCATGCCGGAGCCACCTGCTCGACTCGCCAGAAACACCTGCCGGACACGCCAAAAGCACCTGCCGGGTATGCCAGAACCACCCTGCGGACACTACGGAATCACCTGCCGCGCATGCCGGAACCACCTCTCAGACGTGCCGGAAGCACGTGCCAGACACGCCGGAAACACCTACCGGACAGACCGGAACCACCTGCCAAGAACGACGGAGCCACCTGTTCGACTCGCTGGAACCACCTGCCGGACAGGCCAATATCAACTGCTGGCTATGCCAGAACCACCTGGGGGACAGTCCGGGATCACCTGCCAGCCATGGCGGAACCACCTCTCAGACGTACCAGAACCACCTGCCGGAGAAGCTGGAAACACGTCCTGGACAGACTGGAACCACGTGACGGCCATGCCTGAACCACCTGCCGAGCACGGCGGAACCACCTGCCGGACACGCCAAAATCACCTGCGGGCTAGGCCAGAACCACTTGGACGACTCTCCGAAATGACCTGCCGGGCATGTTGGAACCACCTCTCAGACGTGCCAGAAGCACGTGGCGGACAGTCCGGAATCACCTGTTGGGCATACGCAGCCACCTCTGAGACGTACCAGAACCACGTGCCGTGCACGCCGGAACCACCTACCGGACAGACCGGAATCAACTTTTGGGCATGCCGGAACCACCAGTCAGATGTGCCAGAAACACGTGCCGGAGACGCCGGAAGCACCTGCCGAGCACGTCGCAACCACCTGCTCAACTCGCCTGAACCACCTGCCGGACACGCCAAAATCACCTGCCCGCTACACCAGCACCACTTCGGGGACAAGCCGGAATCACGTGAGGGGCATGCCGGCACAGCCTCTCAGACTGAACCTCGTGCTGGACACCACAGAACCACCTGCCGGACAGACCGGAACCACCTGCCGGACACGCCGGAACCACCGGCTCGACCCGCCGGAACGACCGCTGGACATGCAAAATCACCTGCCGGCTACGCCGGAAACACTTGGTGAACACTCCGGAAACACCTGCCAGGCATGCCGGAACCACCTCTCAGATATGCCAGAACCACGTGCCAATGACCCCGGAATCACCTGCCGAGCACGCCGGAACCACCTGCTCGACTCGCCAGAACCGCCTGCCGGACACGCAGAAATCACCTGCCGGCTACGCCACAACCAGTTGGGGAACACTTCGGAATCACCTGCCGGGCTTGCTGGAACCACCTGCCGGTCATGCCAAAATCAACTGCCAACTACGCCAGTACCACTTGGCGGACACTGTGGAAACACCTGTCGGGCCGGCCGGAACCACATCTCAGACGTGCCAGAACCATGTGCATGAGATGCTGGAACCACACCCCGAACAGACGGAAAACACCTGCCAGACCCGTCTGAACAACCTGCCGAGCACGCCGGAGCCACCTGCTCGACTCGCCGGAACCACCTACCTGACATGCCCAAATCACCAGCCGGGTATGCCAGAACCACTTGGCGGACACTCCGGAATCATCTGCCGGACATGCCGGAACCAGCTCTCAGACACACCAGAACCACGTGCCGGAGATGCCGGAAGCACCTGCCGAGCATGCCGGAGCCACCTGCTCGAGTCGCCAGAAACACCTGCCGGACACGCCAAAATCACCTGCCGGGTACGCCAGAACCACCTGGCGGACACTCCGAAATCACCTGCCGTGCATGCCGGAGCCACCTCTCAGACGTGCCGGAAGCACGTGCCGGACACGCCGGAATCACCTACCGGACAGACCGGAACCACCTGCCGAGCACGCCGGAGCCACCTGTTCGACTCGCTGGAACCACCTGCCGGACAGGCCAATATCAACTGCTGGCTATGCCAGAACCACCTGGGGGACGGTCCGGAATCACCTGCCAGCCATGGCGGAACCACCTCTCAGACGTACCAGAACCACCTGCCGGAGAAGCTGGAAACACGTCCTGGACAGTCTGGAACCACCTGCCGGCCAAGCCTGAACCACCTGCCAACCACAACGGATCAACCTGCCAGACACGCCAAAATCACCTGCGTGTTATGCCAGAACCACTTGGAGGACTCTCTGGGATGACCTGCCGGGCATGACGGAACCACCTCTCAGACGTGCCAGAACCATGTGGCGGACAGTCCGGAATCACCTGTTGGGCATGCGCAACCACCTGTGAGACGTACCAGAACCACATGCCGTGCAGGCTGGAACCACATACCGGACAGACCGGAATCACCTTTCGGGCATGCCGGAACCACCTGTCAGATGTGCCAGAAACACGTGCCGGAGACGCCGGAAGCACCTGCCAAGCACGTTGGAACCACCTGCTCAACTCGCCTGAACCACCTGCCGGACATGCCAAAATCACCTGCCGACTATGCCAGAACCACTTGGCGAACACTCCGGAATCACTTGCCGGGCATGCAGGAACCACCTCTCAGACGTGCCAGAAGCACGTGCCGGACACGCCGGAAACACCTGCCGGACAGACCGGAACCACCAGCCAAGAACGCCGGAGCCACCTGTTCGACTCGCTGGAACCACCTGCCGGACAGGCCAATATCAACAGCTGGCTATGCGAGAACCACCTGTGGGACAGTCCGGGATCACCTGCTAGCCATGGCGGAACCACCTCTCAGACGTACCAGAACGACCTGCCGGAGAAGCTGGAAACACGTCCTGGACAGACTGGAACCACGTGACGGCCATGCCTGAACCACCTGCCGAGCACGGCGGAACCACCTGCCGGACACGCCAAAATCACCTGCGGGCTACGCCAGAACCACTTGGACGACTCTCCGAAATGACCTGCCGGGCATGTTGGAACCACCTCTCAGACGTGCCAGAAGCACGTGGCGAACAGTCCGGAATCACCTGTTGGGCATACGCAACCACCTCTGAGACGTACCAGAACCACGTGCCGTGCAGGCTGGAACCACCTACCGGACAGACCGGAATCACCTTTCGGGCATGCCGGAACCACCTGTCAGATGTGCCAGAAACACGTGCCGGAGACGCCGGAAGCACCTGCCGAGCACGTTGGAACCACCTGCTCAACTCGCCTGAACCACCTGCCGGACATGCCAAAATCACCTGCCGACTATGCCAGAACCACTTGGCGAACACTCCGGAATCACTTGCCGGGCATGCAGGAACCACCTCTCAGACATGCCAGAACCCCGTGCCAATGACCCCGGAAGCACCAGCCGAGCACGCCGGAACCACCTGCTCGACTCGCCAGAACCACCTGCCGATCACGCAAAAATCACCTGCCGGCTACGCCACAACCAGTTGGTGAACACTTTGGAATCACCTGCCAGGCTTGCTGGAACCACCTGCCAGTCATGCCAAAATCACCTGCCAACTACGCCAGAACCGCTTGGCGGACACTGCGGAAACACCTGTCGGGCCGGCCGGAACCACATCTCCGACGTGCCAGAAGCATGTGCATGAGATGCTAGAACCACAATCCGAACAGACGGAAAACACCTGCCAGACCCGTCTGAACAACCTGCCGAGCACGCCGGAGCCACCTGCTCGACTCGCCGGAACCACCTAACTGACAGGCCAAAATCACCAACCGCGTATGCCAGAACCACTTGGCGGACACTCCGGAACCATCTGCCGGAATGCCGGAACCAGTTCTCAGACACACCAGAACCACGTGCCGGAGATGCCGGAAGCACCTGCCGAGCATGCCGGAGCCACCTGCTTGACTCGCCAGAAACACCTGCCGGACATGCCAAAATCACCTGCCGGGTACGCCAGACCCACCTGGCGGACAATCCGAAATCACCTGTCGCGCATGCCGGAACCACCTCTCAGACGTGCCGGAAGCACGTGCCGGACACGCCGGAAACACCTGCCGGACAGACCGGAACCACCTGCCAAGAACGCCGGAGCCACCTGTTCGACTCGCTGGAACCACCTGCCGGACAGGCCAATATCAACTGCTGGCTATGCCAGAACCACCTGGGGGACAGTCCGGGATCACCTGCCAGCCATGGCGGAACCACCTCCCAGACGTACCAGAACCACCTGCCGGAGAAGCTGGAAACACGTCCTGGACAGACTGGAACCACGTGACGGCCATGCCTGAACCACCTGCCTAGCACGGCGGAACCACCTGCCAGACATGCCAAAATCACCTGCGGGCTACGCCAGAACCACTTGGACGATTCTCCGAAATGACCTGCCGGGCATGTTGGAACCACCTCTCAGACGTGCCAGAACCACCTGCCGGAGAAGCTGGAAACACGTCCTGGTCAGTCTGGAACCACCTGCCGGCCAAGCCTGAACCACCTGCCAAGCACAACGGAACAACCTGCCAGACACGCCAAAATCACCTGCGTGTTATGCCAGAACCACTTGGAGGACTCTCTGGGATGACCTGCCGGGCATGCCGGAACCACCTCTCAGACGTGCCAGAACCATGTGGCGGACAGTCCGGAATCACCTGTTGGGCATGCGCAACCACCTCTGAGACGTACCAGAACCACATGCCGTGCAGGCTGGAACCACCTACCGGACAGACCGGAATCACCTTTCGGGCATGCCGGAACCACCTGTCAGATGTGCCAGAAACACGTGCCGGAGACGCCGGAAGCACCTGCCAAGCACGTTGGAACCACCTGCTCAACTCGCCTGAACCACCTGCCGGACATGCCAAAATCACCTGCCGACTATGCCAGAACCACTTGGCGAACACTCCGGAATCACTTGCCGGGCATGCAGGAACCACCTCTCAGACATGCCAGAACCCCGTGCCAATGACCCCGGAAGCACCAGCCGAGCACGCCGGAACCACCTGCTCGACTCGCCAGAACCACCTGCCGATCACGCAAAAATCACCTGCCGGCTACGCCACAACCAGTTGGTGAACACTTTGGAATCACCTGACAGGCTTGCTGGAACCACCTGCCAGTCATGCCAAAATCACCTGCCAACTACGCCAGAACCGCTTGGCGGACACTGCGCAAACACCTGTCGGGCCGGCCGGAACCACATCTCAGACGTGCCAGAACCATGTGCATGAGATGCTGGAACCACACCCCGAACAGACGGAAAACACCTGCCAGACCCGTCTGAACAACCTGCCGAGCACGCCGGAGCCACCTGCTCGACTCGCCGGAACCACCTACCTGACATGCCCAAATCACCAGCCGGGTATGCCAGAACCACTTGGCGGACACTCCGGAATGATCTGTCGGACATGCCGGAACCAGCTCTCAGACACACCAGAACCACGTGCCGGAGACGCCGGAAGCACCTGCCGAGCATGCCGGAGCCCCCTGCTCGACTCGCCAGAAACACCTGCCGGACACACCACAATCACCTGCTGGGTATGCCAGTACCACCTGGCGGACACTACGGAATCACCTGCCGCGCATGCCGGAACCACCTCTCAGACGTGCCGGAAGCACGTGCCAGACACGCCGGAAACACCTACCGGACAGACCGGAACCACCTGCCAAGAACGCCGGAGCCACGTGTTCGACTCACTGGAACCACCTGCTGGACAGGCCAATATCAACTGCTGGCTATGCCAGAACCACCTGGGGGACGGTCCAGGATCACCTGCCAGTCATGGCGGAACCACCTCTCAGACGTACCAGAACCACCTGCCGGAGAAGCTGGAAACACGTCCTGGACAGACTGGAACCACGTGACGGCCATGCCTGAACCACCTGCCGAGCACGGCGGAACCACCTGCCGGACACGCCAAAATCACCTGCGGGCTACGCCAGAACCACTTGGACGACTCTCCGAAATGACCTGCCGGGCATGTTGGAACCACCTCTCAGACGTGCCGGAAGCACGTGCCGGACACGCCGGAATCACCTACCGGATAGAGCGGAACCACCTGCCGAGCAGGCCGGAGAAACCTGTTCGACTCGCTGGAACCACCTGCTGGACAGGCCAATATCAACTTCTGGCTGTGCCAGAGCCACCTGGGGGACGGTCCGGAATCACCTGCCAGCCATGGCGGAACCACCTCTCAGACGTACCAGAACCACCTGCCGGAGAAGCTGGAAACACGTCCTGGACAGTCTGGAACCATCTGCCGGCCAAGCCTGAACCACCTGCCAAGCACAACGGAACAACCTGCCAGACACACCAAAATCACCTGCGTGTTATGCCAGAACCACTTGGAGGACTCTCTGGGATGACCTGCCGGGCATGCCGGAACCACATCTCACACGTGCCAGAACCATGTGGCGGACAGTCCGGAATCACCTGTTGGGCATGCGCAACCACCTCTGAGACGTACCAGAACCACATGCCGTGCAGGCTGGAACCACCTACCGGACAGACCGGAATCACCTTTCGGGCATGCCGGAACCACCTGTCGGATGTGCCAGAAACACGTGCCGGAGACGCCGGAAGCACCTGCCAAGCACGTTGGAACCACCTGCTAAACTCGCCTGAACCACCTGCCTGACATGCCAAAATCACCTGCCGACTATGCCAGAACCACTTGGCGAACACTCCGGAATCACTTGCCGGGCATGCAGGAACCACCTCTCAGACATGCCAGAACCCCGTGCCAATGACCCCGGAAGCACCAGCCGAGCACGCCGGAACCACCTGCTCGACTCACCAGAACCACCTGCCGATCACGCAAAAATCACCTGCCGGCTATGCCACAACCAGTTGGTGAACACTTTGGAATCACCTGCCAGGCTTGCTGGAAACACCTGACAGTCATTCCAAAATCACCTGCCAACTACGCCAGGACCACTTCGCGGAAACTGCAGGAACACCTGTCGGGCCGGCTGGAACCACATCTCAGACGTGCCAGAAACGTGTTCTTGAGATGCTGGAACCACACCCCGAAAAGACGGATACCACCTGCCAGAACCGCCTGAACCACCTGCTGAGCACGCCGGAACCACCTGCTCGACTCACCGGTACCGCCTCCCTGAAACGCCAAAATTACCTGCTGGGTATGCCAGAACCAATTGGCGGACACTCCGGAATCATCTGCCGGACATGCCGGAACCAGCTCTCAGACACACCAGAACCAAGTGCCTGAGACGCCTGAAGCACCTGCCGAGCATGCCGGAGCCACCTGCTCGACTCGCCAGAAACACCTGCCGGAGACACCACAACCACCTGCCGGGTATGCCAGAACCACCTGGCGGACACTACGGAATCACGTGCCGCGCATGCCGGAACCACCTCTCAGACGTGCCGGAAGCACGTGCCAGACACGCCGGAAACACCTACCGGACAGACCGGAACCACCTGCCAAGAACGCCAGAGCCACGTGTTCGACTCACTGGAACCACCTGCCGGACAGGCCAATATCAACTGCTGGCTATGCCAGAACCACCTGGGGGACGGTCCGGGATCACCTGCCAGTCATGGCGGAACCACCTCTCAGACGTACCAGAACCACCTGCAGGAGAAGCTGGAAACACGTCCTGGACAGACTGGAACCACGTGACGGCCATGCCTGAACCACCTGCTGGACACGCCAAAATCACCTGCGGGCTACGCCAGAACCACTTGGACGACTCTCCGAAATGACCTGCCGGGCATGTTGGATCCACCTCTCAGACGTGCCAGAAGCACGTGGCGGACAGTCCGGAATCACCTGTTGGGCATAGGCAACCACCTCTGACACGTACCAGAACCACGTGCCGTGCACGCCGGAACCACCTAGCGGACAGACCGGAATCCAATTTTGGGCATGCCGGAACCACCAATAAGATGTGCCAGAAACACGTGCCGGAGACGCCGGAAGCACCTGCCGAGCATGCCGGAGCCACCTGCTCGACTCGCCAGAAACACCTGCCGGACACGCCAAAATCACCTGCCGGGTATGCCAGAACCACCTGGCAGACACTACGGAATCACCTGCCGCGCATGCCGGAACCACCTCTCAGACGTGCCGGAAGCACGTGCCAGACACGCCGGAAACACCTACCGGACAGACCGGAACCACCTGCCAAGAACGCCGGAGCCACCTGTTCGACTCGCTGGAACCACCTGCCGGACACGGCAAAATCACCTGCGGGCTACGCCAGAACCACTTGGACGACTCTCCGAAATGACCTGCCGGGCATGTTGGAACCACCTCTCAGACGTGCCAGAAGCACGTGGCGGACAGTCCGGAATCACCTGTTGGGCATACGCAACCACCTCTGACACGTACCAGAACCACGTGCCGTGCACGCCGGAAGCACCTACCGGACAGACCGGAATCTACTTTTGGGCATGCCGGAACCACCAGTCAGATGTGCCAGAAACACGTGCCGGAGACGCCGGAAGCACCTGCCGAGCACGTTGCAACCACCTGCTCAACTCGCCTGAACCACCTGAGGGACACGCCAAAATCACCTGCCCGCTACAACAGCACCACTTCGGGGACAAGCCGGAATCACGTGAGGGGCATGCCGGCACAGCCTCTCAGACTGAACCTCGTGCCGGACACCACAGAACCACCTGCCGGACAGACCGGAACCACCTGCCGGACACGCCGGAACCACCGGCTCGACCAGCCGGAACGACCGCTGGACATGCAAAATCACCTGCCGGCTACGCCGGAAACACTTGGCGAACACTCCGCAATCACCTGCCGATCACGCCGGAACCACCTGCTCGACTCGCCAGAACCACCTCCCGGACACGCAAAAATCACCTGCAGGCTACGCCACAACCAGTTGGGGAACACTTCGGAATCACCTGCCGGGCTTGCTGGAACCACCTGCCGGTCATGCCAAAATCACCTGCCAACTACGCCAGTACCACTTGGCGGACACTGTGGAAACACCTGTCGGGCCGGCTGGAACCACATCTCAGACGTGCCAGAACCATGTGCATGAGATGCTGGAACCACACCCCGAACACACGGAAAACACCTGCCAGACCCGTCTGAACAACCTGCCGAGCACGCCGGAGCCACCTGCTCGACTCGCCGGAACCATCTACCTTACATGCCCAAATCTCCAGCCAGGTATGCCAGAACCACTTGGCGGACACTCCAGAATCATCTGCCGGACATGCCGGAACCAGCTCTCAGACACACCAGAACCACGTGCCGGAGACGCCGGAAGCACCTGCCGAGCATGCCGGAGCCACATGCTCGACTCGCCAGAAACACCTGCCGGACACGCCAAAATCACCTGCCGCGTATGCCAGAACCACCTGGCGGACACTACGGAATCACCTGCCGCGCATGCCGGAACCACCTCTCAGACGTGCCGGAAGCACGTGCCAGACACGCCGGAAACACCTACCGGACAGAACGGAACCACCTGCCAAGAATGCCGGAGCCACCTGTTCGACTCGCTGGAACCACCTGCCGGACAGGCCAATATCAACTGCTGGCTATGCCAGAACCGTTGGGGGACAGTCCGGGATCACCTGCCAGCCATGGCGGAACCACCTCTCAGACGTACCAGAACCACCTGCCGGAGAAGCTGGAAACACGTCCTGGACAGACTGGAAACACGTGACGGCCATGCCTGAACCACCTGCCGAGCACGGCGGAACCACCTGCCGGACACGCCAAAATCACGTGCGGGCTACGCCAGAACCACTTGGACGACTCTCCGAAATGACCTGCCGGGAACGTTGGAACCACCTCTCAGACGTGCCAGAAGCACGTGGCGGACAGTCCGGAATCACCTGTTGGGCATACGCAACCACCTCTGAGACGTACCAGAACCACGTGCCGTGCACGCCGGAACCACCTACCGGACAGACCGGAATCCACTTTTGGGCATGCCGGAACCACCAGTCAGATGTGCCAGAACCACCTGGCGGACACTCCGGAATCACCTGTCGCGCATGCCGGAACCACCTCTCAGACGTGCCGGAAGCACGTGCCGGACATGCCGGAATCACCTACCGGACAGACCGGAACCACCTGCCGAGCACGCCGGAGCCACCTGTTCGACTCGCTGGAACCACCTGCCGGACAGGCCAATATCAACTGCTGGCTATGCCGGAACCACCTGGGGGATGGTCCAGAATCACCTGCCAGCCATGGCGGAACCACCTCTCAGACGTACCAGAATCACCTGCCGGAGAACTGGAAACACGTCCTGGACAGTCTGGAACCACCTGCCGGCCAAGCCTGAACCACCTGCCAAGCACAACGGAACAACCTGCCAGACACGCCAAAATCACCTGCGTGTTATGCCAGAACCACTTGGAGGACTCTCTGGGATGACCTGCCGGGCATGCCGGAACCACCTCTCAGACGTGCCAGAACCATGTGGCGGACAGTCCGGAATCACCTGTTGGGCATGCGCAACCACCTCTGAGACGGACCAGAACCACATGCCGTGCAGGCTGGAGCCACCTACCAGACAGACCGGAATCACCTTTCGGGCATGCCGGAACCACCTGTCAGATGTGCCAGAAACACGTGCCGGAGACGCCGGAAGCACCTGCCAAGCACGTTGGAACCACCTGCTCAACTCGCCTGAACCACCTGCCTGACATGCCAAAATCACCTGCCGACTATGCCAGAACCACTTGGCGAACACTCCGGAATCCCTTTCCGGGCATGCAGGAACCACCTCTCAGACATGCCAGAACCTCGTGCCAATGACCCCGGAAGCACCAGCTGAGCACGCCGGAACCACCTGCTCGACTAGCCAGAACCACCTGCCGATCACGCAAAAATCACCTTCCGGCTACGCCACAACCAGTTGGTGAAAACTTTGGAATCACCTGCCAGGCTTGCTGGAACCAACTGCCAGTCATGCCAAAATCACCTGCCAACTACGCCAGAACCGCTTGGCGGACACTGCGGAAACACCTGTCGGGCCGGCCGGAACCACATCTCAGACGTGCCAGAAACGTGTTCATGAGATGCTGGAACCACACCCCGAACAGACGGATACCACCTGCCAGAACCGCCTGAACCACCTGCTGAGCACGCCGGAACCACCTGCTCGACTCACCGGTACCACCTCCCTGACACGCCAAAATCACCTGCTGGGTATGCCAGAACCACTTGGCGGACACTCCGGAATCATCTGCCAGACATGCCGGAACCAGATCTCCGACACACCAGAACCAAGTGCCGGAGACGCCGGAAGCACCTGCCGAGCATGCCGGAGCCAACTGCTCGACTCGCCAGAAACACCTGCCGGGTACGCCAGAACCACCTGGCGGACACTCCGAAATCACCTGTCGCGCATGTCGGAACCACCTCTCAGACGTGCCGGAAGCACGTGCCGGACACGCCGGAATCACCTACCGGACAGACCGGAACCACCTGCCGAGCACGCCGGAGCCACCTGTTCGACTCGCTGGAACCACCTGCCGGACAGGCCAATATCAACTGCTGGCTATGCCAGAACCACCTGGGGGACGGTCCGGAATCGCCTGCCAGCCATGGCGGAACCACCTCTCAGACGTACCAGTACCACCTGCCGGAGAAGCTGGAAACACGTCCTGGACAGTCTGGAACCACCTGCCGGCCAAGCCTGAACCACCTGCCAAGCACAACGGAACAACCTGCCAGAAACGCCAAAATCACCTGCGTGTTATGCCAGAACCACTTGGAGGACTCTCTGGGATGACCTGCCGGGCATGCCGGAACCACCTCTCAGACGTGCCAGAACCATGTGGCGGACAGTCCGGAATCACCTGTTGGGCATGCGCAACCACCTCTGAGACGTACCAGAACCACATGCCGTGCAGGCTGGAACCACCTACCGGACAGACCGGAATCACCTTTCGGGCATGCCGGAACCACCTGTCAGATGTGCCAGAAACACGTGCCGGAGACGCCGGAAGCACCTGCCAAGCACGTTGGAACCACCTGCTCAACTCGCCTGAACCACCTGCCGGACATGCCAAAATCACCTGCCGACTATGCCAGAACCACTTGGCGAACATTCCGGAATCACTTGCCGGGCATGCAGGAACCACCTCTCAGACATGCCAGAACCCCGTGCCAATGACCCCGGAAGCACCAGCCGAGCACGCCGGAACCACCTGCTCGACTCGCCAGAACCACATGCCGATCACGCAAAAATCACCTGCCGGCTACGCCACAACCAGTTGGTGAACACTTTGGAATCACCTGCCAGGCTTGCTGGAACCACCTGCCAGTCATGCCAAAATCACCTGCCAACTACGCCAGAACCGCTTGGCGGACACTGCGGAAACACCTGTCGGGCCGGCTGGAACCACATCTCAGACGTGCCAGAAACGTGTTCATGAGATGCTGGAACCACACCCCGAACAGACGGAAAACACCTGCCAGAATCGCCTGAAACACCTGCTGAGCACGCCGGAACCACCTGCTCGACTCACAGGTACCACCTCCCTGACACGCCAAAATCACCTGCTGGGTATGCCAGAACCACTTGGCGGACACTCCGGAATCATCTGCCGGACATGCCGGAACCAACTCTCAGACACACCAGAACCAAGTGCCGGAGAGGCCGGAAGCACCTGCCGAGCATGCCGGAGCCACCTGCTCGACTCGCCAGAAACACCTGCCGCACACGCCAAAATCACCTGCTGCTTACGCCAGAAGCACCTAGCGGACACTACGGAATCACCTGCTGCGCATGCCGGAACCACCTCTCAGACGTGCCAGAAGCACGTGCCGGACACGCCGGAATAAGCTACCGGACAGAACGGAACCACCTGCCGAGCATGCCGGAGCCACCTGCTCGACTCGCCAGAAACACCTGCCGGACACGCCAAAATCACCTGCCGGGTATGCCAGAACCAACTGGTGGACACTACGGAATCACCTGCCGCGCATGCCGGAACCACCTCTCAGACGTGCCGGAAGCACGTGCCAGACACGCCGGAAACACCTACCGGACAGACCGGAACCACCTGCCAAGAACGCCGGAGCCACCTGTTCGACTCGCTGGAACCACCTGCCGGACAGGCCAATATCAACTGCTGGCTATGCCAGAACCTCCTGGGGGACAGTCCGGGATCACCTGCCAGCCATGGCGGAACCACCTCTCAGAAGTACCAGAACCACCTGCCGGAGAAGCTGGAAACACGTCCTGGACAGACTGGAACCACGTGACGGCCATGCCTGAACCACCTGCCGAGCACGGCGGAACCACCTGCCGGACACGCCAAAATCACCTGCGGGCTACGCCAGAACCACTTGGACGACTCTCCGAAATGACCTGCCGGGCATGTTGGAACCACCTCTCAGACGTGCCAGAAGCACGTGGCGGACAGTCCGGAATCACCTGTTGGGCATACGCAACCACCTCTGACACGTACCAGAACCACGTGCCGTGCACGCCGGAAGCACCTACCGGACAGACCGGAATCTACTTTTGGGCATGCCGGAACCACCAGTCAGATGTGCCAGAAACACGTGCCGGAGACGCCGGAAGCACCTGCCGAGCACGTCGCAACCACCTGCTCAACTCGCCTGAACCACCTGCCGGACACGCCAAAATCACCTGCCCGCTACACCAGCACCACTTCGGGGACAAGCCGGAATCACGTGAGGGGCATGCCGGCACAGCCTCTCAGACTGAACCTCGTGCCGGACACCACAGAAACACCTGCCGGACAGACCGGAACCACCTGCCGGACACGCCGGAACCACCGGCTCGACCCGCCGGAACGACCGCTGGACATGCAAAATCACCTGCCGGCTACGCCGGAAACACTTGCCGAACACTCCGCAATCACCTGCCGGGCATGCCGGAACCACCTCTCAGATATGCCAGAACCACGTGCCAATGACCCGGACGCACCTGCCGAGCACGCCGGAACCACCTGCTCGACTCGCCAGAACCACCTGCTGGACACGCAAAAATCACCTGCCGGCTACGCCACAACCAGTTGGGGAACACTTCGGAATCACCTGCCGGGCTTGCTGGAACCACCTGCCGGTCATGCCAAAATCACCTGCCAACTACGCCAGTACCACTTGGCGGACACTGTGGAAACACCTGTCGGGCCGGCCGGAACCACATCTCAGACGTGCCAGAACCATGTGCATGAGATGCTGGAACCACACCCCGAACAGACGGAAAACACCTGCCAGACCCGTCTGAACAACCTGCCGAGCAGGCCGGAGCCACCTGCTTGACTCGCTGGAACCACCTACCTGACATGCCCAAATCACCAGCCGGGTATGCCAGAACCACTTGGCGGACACTCCGGAATCATCTGCCGGACATGCCGGAACCAGCTCTCAGACACACCAGAACCAAGTGCCGGAGACGCCGGAAGCACCTGCCGAGCATGCCGGAGCCACCTGCTCGACTCGCCAGAAACACCTGCCGGACACGCCAAAATCACCTGCCGGGTACGCCAGAACCACCTGGCGGACACTCCGAAATCACCTGTCGCGCATGCCGGAACCACCTCTCAGACGTGACGGAAGCACGTGCCGGACACGCCGGAATCACCTACCGGACAGACCGGAACCACCTGCCGAGCACGCCGGAGCCACCTGTTCGACTCGCTGGAACCACCTGCCGGACAGGCCAATATCAACTGCTGGCTATGCCAGAACCACCTGGGGGACGGTCCGGAATCGCCTGCCAGCCATGGCGGAACCACCTCTCAGACGTACCAGAACCACCTGCCGGAGAAGCTGGAAACACGTCCTGGACAGTCTGGAACCACCTGCCGGCCAAGCCTGAACCACCTGCCAAGCACAACGGAACAACCTGCCAGACACGCCAAAATCACCTGCGTGTTATGCCAGAACCACTTGGAGGACTCTCTGGGATGACCTGCCGGGCATGCCGGAACCACCTCTCAGACGTGCCAGAGCCATGTGGCGGACAGTCCGGAATCACCTGTTGGGCATGCGCAACCAACTCTGAGACGTACCCGAACCACATGCCGTGCAGGCTGGAACCACCTACCGGACAGACCGGAATCACCTTTCGGGCATGCCATAACCACCTGTCAGATGTGCCAGAAACATATGCCGGAGACGCCGGAAGCACCTGCCAAGCACGTTGGAACCACCTGCTCAACTCGCCTGAACCACCTGCCGGACATGCCAAAATCACCTGCCGACTATGCCAGAACCACTTGGCGAACACTCCGGAATCACTTGCCGGGCATGCAGGAACCACCTCTCAGACATGCCAGAACCCCGTGCCAATGACCCCGGAAGCACCAGCCGAGCACGCCGGAACCACCTGCTCGACTCGCCAGAACCACCTGCCGATCACGCAAAAATCACCTGCCGGCTACGCCACAACCAGTTGGTGAACACTTTGGAATCACCTGCCAGGCTTGCTGGAACCACCTGCCAGTCATGCCAAAATCACCTGCCAACTACGCCAGAACCGCTTGGCGGACACTGCGGAAACATCTGTCGGGCCGGCTGGAACCACATCTCAGACGTGCCAGAAACGTGTTCATGAGATGCTGGAACCACACCCCGAACAGACGGATACCACCTGCCAGAACCGCCTGAACCACCTGCTGAGCACGCCGGAACCACCTGCTCGACTCACCGGTACCACCTCCCTGACACGCCAAAATCACCTGCTGGGTATGCCAGAACCACTTGGCGGACACTCCGGAATCATCTGCCGGACATGCCGGAACCAGCTCTCAGACACACCAGAACCAAGTGCCGGAGACGCCGGAAGCACCTGCCGAGCATGCCGGAGCCACCTGCTCGACTCGCCAGAAACACCTGCTGGACACGCCAAAATCACCTGCCGGGTATGCCAGAACCACCTGGCGGACACTACGGAATCACCTGCCGCGCATGCCGGAACCACCTCTCAGACGTGCCGGAAGCACGTGCCAGACACGCCGGAAACACCTACCGGACAGACCGGAACCACCTGCCAAGAACGCCGGAGCCACCTGTTCGACTCGCTGGAACCACCTGCCGGACATGCCAATATCAACTGCTGGCTATGCCAGAACCACCTGGGGGACAGTCCGGGATCACTTGCCAGCCATGGCGGAACGACCTCTCAGACGTACCAGAACCACCTGTCGGAGAAGCTGGAAACACGTCCTGGACAGACTGGAACCACGTGACGGCCATGCCTGAACCACCTGCCGAGCACGGCGGAACCACCTGCCGGACACGCCAAAATCACCTGCGGGCTACACCAGAACCACTTGGACGACTCTCCGATATGACCTGCCGGGCATGTTGGAACCACCTCTCAGACGTGCCAGAAGCACGTGGCGGACAGTCCGGAATCACCTGTTGGGCATACGCAACCACCTCTGACACGTACCAGAACCACGTGCCGTGCACGCCGGAACCACCTACCGGACAGACCGGAATCCACTTTTGGGCATGCCGGAACCACCAGTCAGATGTGCCAGAAACACGTGCCGGAGACGCCGGAAGCACCTGCCGAGCACGTCGCAACCACCTGCTCAACTCGCCTGAACCACCTGCCGGACATGCCAAAATCACCTGCCCGCTACACCAGCACCACTTCGGGGACAAGCCGGAATCACGTGAGGGGCATGCCGGCACAGCCTCTCAGACGGAAACTCGTGCCGGACACAACAGAACCACCTGCCAGACAGACCGGAATCACATTTGGGCATGCCGGAACCACCTGTCAGATGTGCCAGAAACACGTGCCGGAGACGCCAGAAGCACCTGCCAAGCACGTTGGAACCACCTGCTCAACTCGCCTGAACCACCTGCCGGACAGACCGGAACCACCTGCCGGACACGCCGGAACCATCGTCTCGACCCGC